>NW_027041828.1:673963-859248 GCF_033297395.1 Canariomyces notabilis | reverse complement strand
CACTGTCGACAATCCGGCCTTGGCAGTGATAAGCTCCTGATTGGCTTATTAAGCGATTGGCTGCCAGTTCACCCTGCAGGTTCGCTGCAGCCTCCCTGAGTGACCAACAATGGTTATTTCGTGACAAGTAGAATTCGTTAGAATTAACTCACCATTTACTCTATCTAGCCACTCCAAGGATAGTATCCACAACAGTACATTGCGAATATAGGTAGAATAAAAGTTTTAGAAGAATTAGAAAGACCCATTATTAAGAGAATATTGTACTAGCGATTGATTAGCTAGATAATTACAAAACTAGACCTCCTAGGCATCAACTGCTAGCCAGTCAACTGCTCAGCCCGAATCGAATCTAGCCCTTAGGGGCGAGATCGGAGCCCGCCCCGGGCTATCACTCGGATGTCTAGCAAGGAACATCTTCGACCAGTCCCAACGAGCGCGGTAAGGAACTTAGCATACTACACCTACCTATCAAGTGCAGACCGACCAGGTCCATGACGGGACAACTGTGTGCTTATCAACCCTTTGGGCCGAATTTCACAGTTGCAGCCGTGATAAGGTCGGCTTACAGTAACTACCCCGAGCACCCGTCACTGGCCGGCCCGCGACCGGACGCGTAACCCCACAGCTTGAGCTTGAACCCACTCCGGTACCTACTCCGGTACCTTTCCATCACTACCTCTTCCCCAAGTAAGAAGAATCGCATGTACATATGCGTACATGACCTGATTGCAAGGGCAGATGGATCATGATGTTCCAGACGGCGCCACACAGATAATAACCCTAGCACTTCCAACGCCGAGGGATGCCGATATGCGGACATGCAACAGATATCGCCGACACCAACCCATCGAACAACTCCAAATGGTTTCTATACTTGCATTTGAGCAAAAGACCCCACTATCGCCATGCTGACCTGAAAAGATGAAGGGGAAACTTCACTGGAACCCCCAGGTCGACGAATACCATCCGTACATAAACACTCATGACCTCCGCCATACATCTAAGGTCATCCGCACGAGAGGCGGGTACGACCATCATTAACCAGAACTCACCTCCAACGCCATTCCGTATACGACCCACCCTTGTCCTCTAGAGCTAAGTCCTCATCCCTTGAGGACTGCCACAGGACTCGCATAAAAGGCAGAGAAACAACAGAATGTAGGCAGGCAACTGATGTGTAAAGGCTTGGGTTAGCCCAAACCACGATCAGTATCCATGGCCACCGAGCAACAAAAGTGGCGAGGGAAACACCACGAAGAGAAGAAAAGGAAAAGAACAAAGACCGCCATCCTCATCCATACAGAGCAAGAAACGAGCCAGGGAAGCCATTGCCTAGATATACTATCAAGCATCCTCGTTACGGTAGAGGCCTCTGACCCGCTCGGCCAGACCTGCGCCTAGACCTGAGAAGAGATCGCTGAAACGAGTGTTGTTCGCGACTGGAGGCGATGGAACACCAGCGGCTGCAGTGGGGGTCGCCTGGGCACCAGAGAGCGGACTAGCTGTTAGTACCGGGCTCTTCCTTCTGTTGAGGCAGCTGCAACCCTGCGTTCTGGGCAATCTGCTTCCACGTATCCAGCTCACGGTAAAGCCGTTCGCACTCCTGCTTCAGCTTGTCATTGGATTGGCTGAGCTCGGCAATGGCTTGCTCGGTAAGGAGCTTCTCGAGGGTCCATTTCTCGATGTTCTGTGTTTCGTTTTCCTTCAGCTGCGTGATGAAGGCCACGGCTCGCTGAAGGATGGAGCCTTTGTTCTTTTCGCAGCCAGGGACAATCTTGGCCAGTTCGTTGATGCCTTCATTGATTGTCTCGCGACGGCGACGCTCAACTGCATGGATTGTTAGGGCAGGGCTGAAGCGAATGGCGGAATATTAAGAGACATGCCTTCTTTATGGTTATCTTTGCGCATCTTGTGCCACTCTTCAGAGCCTACTGCAGGCTTTGGATTCGGCGCAGTGCTGTAGCGCTGTGGTTGCTCTTGTTGCTGGACGCCGTTTGCCGGCTGTGGCAGAGGGGTAGGCGATACCATGGGCAAACCGTCTGGCTGGTTCACCCCATGATTGCTGAATGCGCTGTCTTCATGGTGGGTCTCCGGGGTTGCTTGGTTGGCGAATGCCTCCTCTGTGGACTGGGGAACATGAAGCGAGGGATACATGTTCAAGGCCGCGGCAGCTGTGCTGGACGCATTGGTGGTGTCAGCCGCATCGCCGTGGTCTGCGGCGGTAGCCTGCGCGAGCGCACTGAAATCGTCCACATTGACGTGCTCATGAGCGGCCTGCGCAATGCTGACAGTGTTCTCAAGGAAAGATTCGGCATCCGTGTCTTGCACAGTCATGGATGCAGCAGGCGGCCCACGCTTAGTGCGCCGCGAATCAGGCGAAGCCGACTCACTCGCCCTTTTCCGCTTCTGTCCAGGTGTGGTGGCAGCCTCAGAAAGTTCAGGCTGCGGGATGCTGACCGATGCGGCCATCGCGAGTTGCGGGGTTGTCAATCCTGCTGGCCAGATTGTCAGTCGCATCATTTACCTAACGAACACCACTCAGAGCTGTAAAATCCAGCCTGTATAAACATGGCTGTTACGGTCTCGAAATGCAATTCGAGCCTAATCGCGCGTGAAGTCGGGATGGTTTTGGTGATGTGCGGTCGCGACGAGGCCCAATTTCCTGCGAACCCTCGCGACCAGGCACGCCACTCCCAAGTCCCAACAAATGGCGCGTAACGCGCAATCTCTCAAAATGCACTCCGCTCAGGCGTTCGGAAAGGAGACTCTCAAAAGCCCCTTCGAGAAATACTAGGTGCACAGCAGCCTAGCTAGAACCTGTGGTTTCCTCCGCGCGACGCTAGATGATGGCCAATCGCTCTTGTCCAAAGCCTCTTCTTTTGAGTTGAGAAGCTCGTCCACTCAGCGACGAGTTTGATGGCTTCCGCATGGCGCGCGACTTCGCGGCGACCACGGCGATGCTGCGAACGTTTCCATCCGGGCGTGGTCGCTGGATGGGCAGCGGAATTTGATTTGGCTTTTTCTCTTGATGGGGTCGGGTCTTTGACAAATGGATTCCTTACCTCTGTGGTCTGGGCTTTTGATGGGTTTAAGTCGAGGTCATGTGAAGAACGTGCCCGAAAACGTGACGAGTACTGCGGAAGGTCAGCTAAGACCTACGAAAGCAGCGAAAATCGATGCAAATCGCCCTGCATCGATGTTTCGAAAATAGGGGTTCTTTGAGGAATACAGACATACCCAGCTTTGAAGCAAGCAATTTGTGTGCTTGTTTCGCAACAATCCTCGATGGACTTGGTTGATTGAGTTGCAAGAGAGGGAAGATCATGTGAGCTGAGGCTGGAGGTGAATCTAAATCGAGGTTGCGCCAGATGGAGCGCACGGACCAGCACCTTTGCCGAAATAGTCTTTCATAACGACCGCTGCAGTGCATGCGCCAGTGATCAGCATTCCAAGGGATCGATCGCAGCGCGATGGGTCCCCCTCTGGGTACGGTATGCTGACCCTTTTCCCCCTCTTCCCTCGAAACTGGACTTGGGACCAAACCCGGTTGCCAGACCCCTATCCGAGAGACCTGGACGAAGGAGAAAAACAAACACAAATATCTTTCTAAAATCGATTATCCTGCACTCAACGAAAGGTTGAGAAATAGGCTTGACACGGCGCATTTATTGTCGCGGGGTCTTCTGAGAGTTTCCAGGCTGTCCATATGCCCAAGGCACGTGCGTCTGCAGCCGCCCTCCTGCACACCATCTCGCAAGTCGCAACACTTTCACTGCCACTTGATGAGCATGCATACCGAGGTCAAGGTCTTTTTAAATGCATAGCGCGGCCTACAAAGAGGCGCCATCCCACACCTCGCAACAACGCCTTCTGACTGTGGGTGAGCAGTGCAGTGAGACAGACCGGCACATGATCTGACCGTCTGTACTGTGTATGTGCCAGTGGAGCGTGCGAGCCAGGGCTTCCCTCGAGCTGCTTTATTTGAACCAGTTCGCCAATATCCATCATGATGGCAGGTGTTGCGTTGGCGAAAGCATAACGCCCGGGCAGCGGGTGCACAGTACTAACTGTAAGGTACCTTATGTAAGGTAGTTGATACTTGTTGTATCCAATGTGTTTCTTTGACGGTTGGTCAAGTACTTCGTACTTGCAGCTTCAACTTCCCACCGTAATCTGTACGTAAACTTGCGTTTAGACAGTGGCAAATCGGATAGCTGCCATTGCGATCGTGGGTCGGAGTAAGTGGGGAAAGGCGGCCAAAAGGGCGGCCAAAAGGGTCACAGAGTCAACTTCCGCCGATTCCGCGTGGCAGCAGCTGCCGCAAGCTGTTGCAGGTGCATCCTCATACCCAACCTCCCCAACCTGAAGCAGTCCAACGAGCCACACCATCGTCGTATGCTACCCCATACCTACGGCCCTTTGACTATCCGCTAGGTCGATCAAGACAGCGATGCCATCATGGTCGACGAAGCGTCCAAAATCAATCACGATAATCACCTCCTTCTCGTAAGACGACGTCATCGGTCTCTTCCTGCACATGTCCGTCTTGCTCACAGTTTGACCTTCCTCTAGGACCAACCATGCCTCCGTCTGCCGTACGAACTCCTGCGCAAGAATTTCCGGTCCGCGCACTTCCAGTTTGAGAAGGAGTCGACCTTCGTCAAGACCCTTCTCAAAGAGACAGCCAACGGGTCGCTAAACGGAAAGACATCGCCTCAAGATGTGGTCAAGAATCTGGATCAGATGCTGGCCAAGATGCGCGGCCTAAAGCGCAAACTGACTACCTATGCCGAGGAAGAGAACCGCCTCTACCGACAGATCGATGCGCGTGTAGCCCACCTGCACGAGCTGGCCAGCGTCAGCACTGTCGACGACGTCAAGTATGAGGCCTGGTCCCGGCAACGGCTCGACCGGCTGCTGGTCGACTACATGCTTCGCCACGGCTATAACTCATCGGCCATATCATTAGCAGACGATAAGGCGATGCGCGACCTTGTCGATATTGATACGTTTGTGGTCATGAGCAAGATTCGCAAGTCGCTTGAGGGCGGAAGCGTCCAGGAGGCGCTGGCCTGGTGCAGCGAGAACAAGAAGGAGCTGCGGCGGATGCAGGTAAGAGTAACGGCCGTTCATGCTGTACCTGTTTTTCATGCTAAACTTCCACAACCACAGTCGAGCCTTGAATTCATGCTCCGCTCGCAACAATTCATCGAGATGATACGTGCAAACTCTCAACCCGAGATTGAAGCCATCAATTATGCAAGAAAGTTTATTCAACCTTTCCATGACACCTACCCCGAAGAAGTGAAACAGTTGAGCGGACTACTCGCGTACCGGCCGGGTACGGAGCCCGCGACGTACGCCTCGCTCTACAGCGCGTCACGGTGGCAGAAACTGGCCGACAAGTTTGTAGAAGAGTACCTCAAGCTCCTGGGGCTACCCATGGTTCCTCTACTGCACATTGCCCTGTCATCGGGGCTATCCGCGCTCAAGACGCCGGCCTGCCACAGCGCGCGGAGCCAGGGCCAAGGCGGCGTAGCGATCAAGAACAAGTCTTCTTCTGCTGCTGCAGCGGCTCAAAACGGATCCAACGACACAACAACGGAACCATCTTTAAGTTCACAGCCCCGCCAGCACCACGGCACGGCCAGCCTGACGACAAGGGTCTGCCCCATCTGCTCGACCGAGCTCAACGCCCTCGCCCGTAACGTGCGCTACGCCCACCACGGCAAGAGCCGCCTGCTCGAGCACGACCTGATGCTCCTCCCTAACGGCCGCGTCTACGGCAAGGCCCGCCTCGACGAATACGCCGCCAAGTCCGGTCTGGAATCGGGCCGCGTCAAGGACCTCGTCACCGGGGAGGTGTTTGACGCGGCCGAGATGAGGAAGGTGTTTGTTACGTAGGGTTTCTTCTCGCGCAAATGTGAGAGATGATGGAATATACTGTCCAAGGGATGTGTTCAAGGCAAGAGACGGCGTTTGTTTTTGTTTCAGGGATTCAGGGATTCAGGGGAGCAATGGAAATTGGGAATACGGGTCTGGTTTTAGCGGTATGGGACAGGATCGTGGTTGCGGTAACATGGCGGCGCATCGGGGATTCTTCAGATTGAATAGGATTGTGAGCGGAATAGGGGTATGTTCGGTATATACATGTAAGTTCCTGTTTTGGGAAGAGGACAATCCAAAGCGATGATGTGCCAATCACTTCATCTTTCCAGAAATTGCTTCGTGCATTGATGGTGGGCTAGAAAAGTACGTAGTAGGTAAGGTGAGGTTATAACTATACGGAGGTACACATCACATGGGAGCGCACCTAACCCCCTTAAATCAGGACAGGGAACGGTCCGGTGCGAATTGGAATGCAAATTCCTCCCATCAGATCTGGAATTCAATATGAATACTTTGGTCTTTTCGCTCCCCACTCAGTTGTCAGCTCACTTACAAGCAGATGAAAGAGTTACCAGATACCATCCATTCCACAATCCTACAACACTCATACAACCATACCCATCCCACACGACCGGGCCTTTTCGCCACCAAGAAAGACGAGTTCCCTTGCCAGTTATGATACGTACGTTTCGCGGCGGTGTCCGTGAACGAGATGGAAAAGAAGACACGTTAGTTATGCATTCCGGGGTATCGTAAGCCCCCCTCACAACCTCCCAACCACCGTGGCGCAAAGTCCCGGACCATACCATAGTGACAGTAAAAAAAGACATCTGAAACACAAATCGGAGGTACAAACCCACACGAGAAAGGATGATGACAGACCAAAGAAACAAAAACCGTTCGCCCTTTGATCTAAGTTGCCCGGTTTCCGCAGATCCGACAAACCGGTCATCCATCTTATAGACTCCGCCTTATATTTCCCTCGCTACTGCTTGAGCATACACAGGACCAGACCAAACACCTTCATTCCCCCTCTCTGGAGCTATCTACCGGGCATTCCCCCCAAAAGCAAACTGCCCAAACACGCCGCCGCCTCCGCCAGGCGTCATCGGACCCATGGCACCCAATCCACTGCTACCACCACCGCTGCCAACACCACCGCTCATACCATTGGTATTATGGGACGAGGCGGCCGGGGTGCTGACCAAGCCGACGCTGCCGGTGTTTGGAGTACTAGGCGTGCCGTTCTGGCCGCCAGTCGAATTCCCGTTCTGGCCGGCGTGGTAGGGTGGGCTATTCTCCACTTGTCCGCCCCCGGTCCCTTGACCGCCTGAGCCAACGGTGATGCCGCTGACGAGCGAGAAGTCGGGAATACCCAGGCCCCAGACCTTGCCGAGATGGTCGTCCGAAATTTCGCCGTTGAAGATCCGCTTGCGCAGCTCGAAAAAGACGCGGCCCGTCAGCAGGCTGTCGGAGCCGGCCTGGTGGGCGCTCCCGACGCGCTTTAGCTTGAGCGTTTCGGCGATGTGCTCCAGCCCGGATTTTTGCTCGAATTTTTGGAGGATTTCGGCAGAGCTCGGATCGCTGGGTGTCAGCATGCCGCTGTTGTGCAGCTTTATGGCGTGTTTCATGAGGTGTTTGACATCGTACGTGGATGGGAAGTACAGCTTCATGATCTGGTCGAACTCGACCTCGTCCGAGGGCAGGTTCAAGCACACGAGGAGCTTGGTAAGGTAACCAAAGTCGTAGCCGCCATGGAAACTAATCCAGCGGACATCCTCGAAGCAGACCAGACCTGACGGGATCAGGAGCGACGCAAATTCATGCGGATCGATGCCGTCTCGTTCCAGCAGCGCGAAATCGATGCCCGCCTGTTGGAGCGACTCGATCGAGGTCTGGTTGTACATATCGTCCTTGAGTGAGAATTTAAAGTTGAACTGCCATGCATAGGGCAGCGGCGCTTGACTGCCTGTTCTCCGCAGGTCGGCCGAATCGGTAGAACTTGGACGCGCCGGGGGCTGCTCGCCATCCTCATTGAACAGAGCGATGCCGATCTGTATCACCTTCAACATGTCGACGTTGGTCCGGAGACATTGGTAGTGGTAGTCGCTCTTGCCCCGAAAGCCTCCCATTGGCCTCGACACAACGCCCGGAAATTCAGTGTCCTGTCAGGGGAGGATTAGCCTGCTGCCCACCAGATCGGCCCAATTAGGCGTGTGAGGGAATCGCCCGCACCATAGCAATATACGGATACTTGTCAACCAGGTCACGGAGCGTCGCCATCTCCTCATGTAGGTTGTGCTTCCAAACCTCTCTTATCCGCCCTTTGCTCTGCGCTGCCCGTGCCCCGTGCTCGGCTAAACCATGCGGTTGCTGCTGGGCATGTTGGACATGCTGGATCGGCTGGGTATGCTGGACGTGCTGTGGCTGTTGTTGTTGTTGCTGGAGAACCTGTTGCTGTGACTGCTGTTGCTGTTGTTGAAGGCTGCCGGCATGCGCAAAGCCCATGCGCGCCGCATGGCTGCCGAGCCCGGAGTCACCGCCAACACCGAAGCCTGCCGCGGTGCCGAGACCACCGGCTAGCCCGAGTAGGTTGGTGTTCGCTGAGAAGGGATTCACCTGGTTGACCTGGGCGTTAAGATATGCCGGGGTGCCGCCCAATGGTGGTGGATGGCTTGTTGAGTGTTGGGCATGGGTGGGGAATTGTTGATGGTAAGGGGACAAGGTGCTTGGTCCGCTGGGGAACCTATTTGGAGGGAGCGGCATCGCGTTGCGGCGCCCTCGGGGGCCTCGTTGAAATTCTATGTCTCTGCTGCCAGCCTATCGTAAGGGCCGTGGTATCCTGAAAGCCGTGTCCGTGCCTTGTGTCGGATGCACCATTCCCGTCCCTCGTCCGGGGGGATGAATTCAGGCGTCGACAGCTGCGCAAAGGTATCAGATGGAGGGGCCTCGTGATGTTCTACGGCGAGTCGATAACGTGCACGCAGGCGGTCGGGCGCTACAATTGCTGCGACAAAATTATCGACGGTAAATTTCTGCGTCAATAGGGAAAGTCAAAAGCCACGAGAGAAACTTTCGATTTTCGGATTCGCTAGGGCTGGAAAGTCGAATGGAAGTGGCAGTTTCGATCGTGCTTTGCAACAGCAACCAAGATTGGGGATGGCAGAGGCCCAGACACCCCTCGCACAGACCAACCACAATCTGCTTGACTAAGCGGCTTGGCATAGCCTGGCACCCAAGCTCAAACCGCGATTGATTGAATTAATGATGCTCAGTGATTCCAAGTTAGCGATGCGACTTCTCCCTTTTAGCTCCGGAATCTGCTGAGCAACGCCCGAACAGACGAGCTATCGCCAGCGTCACAATGCAGCCCTCCAGGTACAAAACGATTGTTGCGTATTTCTCCATGGCTCACGACTGAGTGAGTTTGACTGATTGACTCTTTCAGACGCTAACCACTCCTCCATGTCCATCATAGAGCATTACGAAACTACAACAATGGCGAGAAGCCGAACATCACGGGCTTCGATATGCGAAAGTTCCTCGCCGCGACAGGGACCCCTCGCTACGACCCATGGGAGAAGAAGTGTGTCTCGCCTCCCCCCCGCCTCCCTTGCTCTTCCGCATTCCCCCAACATACATCATTGAATGTCTAACCCGAGATGTCCAGCGAGGCATGGCGGTACACAGGCCGGTTCAGCCGCTTGAATCGGTTTAGGAACGCGCTCCCCGGCTTTGGGATTGCGACGGTAGCGTTTGCGGGCTACTGCCTCTACGAGCACTTTTTCATGCAGGACGACCACCACCACGGCGGCGGGCACGGCATCAGTAAATAAAGGGCTGGTTGAGCTGGGGGCGGGCATGGCAACTCCGTGGCAGGATAATGGCTGTACATATGGCTCGCGAGGATGGGCCGGGAAACTCGATGCGGACGGGAATGGTACGAGTCTGACTGGGCTCGAGGCACAGGGGCAGAAAACACAGGAGGCAGATGCATCATGCGGGTTGGGAGAATACCATTGTACTTCTACTGCAGTTCCTTCTGTCGAAAGGCTACCATTGGCGTTGCGCAGAGCCTCAGGACGGGCGAGAGCAGACCGATGACGCTCAAGACCGGCCATGGCAGGTCACAACTGCAATGGAGAAGTCAAATACAGGCGCATGCCAAACCGCTCATCGACATGAACCCACTGTTTGCGGATGAGCAGGGAAGCCGGCTGTGGCTGGCTTCGCTTTGGCGACGAGCCAAACAAGCTCCTAGGTTGCGGCCATTTCGTCCCCTCGTCCACTCCCAATCACTAGAAGCATCTCAGCAAAACCCCTTCATTCTATGAACTCAGCGAATTCTAGTGACTTGTAATACCGGAGTATGCCTTCTTAGTCCCGCAGCGAGCAGTCTTTGCCCACGAATGCTTTACCATGCAAGTACCCGTCTAAAGCAACGCAAACAAACCACGCCAAACCAGTCTATATGGCTGAGGCATGCATGCACAGATGTACTACACCACCCAAGCCATGAAAACGCCAACAACTCCCTGGCCGACACCAACCGAGCAGAGAATTGTCACAACCCAATGCCATTGACCAGGTCCAAGGCGCCCTCAACAGCGACTTCCAGCTCCCCGACCCTGCCTTTCAAATGCTTGTTCTCATCCCTCAGCAAGCTCACCGTATTCCACGCGACACTGGCATCCTGCCCCTGGCAGTTGGCACATCCATTGACTCCCGCATTCTCCTCCGTATCGCCCGAGAGGCCTTTAATGATCTTCTGAAATGCACTCATCTGCTGGCCGGACTTTTGCTTAGGCGCCGTGTTGACACCCCTAGGCCGAGGAGCCGCCGTCCTGGTAGGCCCGTCTATCGGCGTCAACGGCTGGGGCGGCTGGGGCGGCGGCAGTGTCCCCGTTGTGAGCGCGGGACTGCGGCACCTGGAAAAGACGCTTTCGCTCTCGGCGCTCTCGTTTTCGTCACTGTCATCAAAATCGTCGTCTTCGCAGCAAGTCGCGCCGCTGGCGCCGCTCTTCCAGCTCTGCCGATGACTCCTGTCGCCGCGCCGCGGCCTCCTTTTCCGGTCCTCATCAACCCCCAAATCCTCAGATACCATCGACCCGCCTTCGCCGCCGCCACCACCACCTCCCCTGTCAACGGGGGAGAGCATGGCCGCGGCCGCGGCTGCTGCACCTCTCCTCTCCTCCTCCCTGGCACGCCTCTCGGCCGCTAACTCCTCCACCAGCGCCTTCATCGCCCGCTCGTTCTCCTGCGCCTTGCGCGCCATGCCCTCGAGCTGCATCTTGAGGTGCGCTGCGCGCGTCTCGGCCTCCTCCAGCTCGTCTCGCTGCGCCGAGCGCTCGGCCTGGATTTCGTTGAGGGCAACGACCCTTTCCCTGTAGGCCGTCTGGAACTTCCTGAGCAGGCCCGCGGCGTTCATGTGCAGGTTTTTGAACGCTGCCGGGGAGAAGGGGTCCCGGTCCGAGGAACGGGTTCCCTGGGGGAATAGGGCGGCTTCAATGTCCAAGTTGAAGAGTTCGTCGTCGATGGGGGCGTCGGCGATGGTTGGTTTGGTTGGGATGGTCGTCGGGGTGAAGCGGGAGGAGAGGGCCGACATGAAGCGGGAGGCGGCGGTTGTGGTGTTGCTGCTTTTTGGGGTCGACAGCTCGGAGGCGGTCCCTCGCCTGAGCTTGGGCGGCGTGGCATCGGATGGCGTGGCCCCGTTGCCGCTCAGCCAGCCGACCAGCCCTCCCGCGCCGCCCCGCAGACTGTTGTCCCCTGCCCATGCCCTCCCGTTGCTCCTTCCGTCGCCGGTGAAGGGCATCTGCTCTGAAGGATAGCGCTGGTGCGTCTTTCTTGTTGGCGAAGGAGTTCGGCTCCTGAGGGCTAGAGGTAAAAGGTTCGGAAAAGAGTTCTGGCGGAGGTGGTTGGCCCGGGGAAAAGGCGAGGTAGATGGAGAGGGAGCTCCGAGGTCGTCATCGGTATAGCCGCTGTGGTACTCTGACAAAGGAGACAGTGACGGGTGCGGTGCGTTCAGGCCATGCTGTTGCGTTTGCTGTTGCTGTTGCCGTTGCTGCTGCCGTGAAGGCGGCTGGAATGACGAATCCGGTGTTACCGCGCACCTCTCGGACTGCTGGCGTGGAGAGACGTATCCATAATCCGGAATTGCCGCTTCGGATGGCGATGTTTGCAGACGGGCGGGCACAGGGCACGACTCCAACTGCGGGGAGGCGCGGCTGTCGCTTAGCATGATGGATAATGTTTCGGAGTCTCGTTTGGACAACCCTGGATTTCCCGGAATCCAATTGCGGATGCCGCTGTCCTGATCTGATCTGTTTCGTTTGGCGGGGCTTTGCCCTCGATTATTCGCCCGTGACAGCTGGATATGCAAAAGCGTGAGAGATGAAAGTCTCGATGGTGGTCTAGGCGTCTGATGAATCTCCACGTTGTCCTAGCTGGCTTTCATATGGTACACCAACCCTGAAATCTTCCCATAGCGTTGAAGTATCAGCTCATAATCCCGAGATTTCTCAACAAAAGGTAAGAGGCAGAGGGCAAGTGGTCGTTGCGGCAATGATTTACGTGTCAGGTAGCCCGAGGATTCAAAGTTGCGAATGCTGTGAGGGGGTGAACTTGATTCTCACTACAAATGAGGATGTGCAGCGGACATGTAGGTATAAGTGAAAGGACACTTTCATTCCTGAGTTCCCCTTGGAAGGTGTTAAGGGAGGGGATTAGCGACGCGACAAAGCTACCCAGTTGAGCAAAGACATGGTGCAACTGATGAGAAGAGCGGTGTTTACGTTTGTACGAGACGGGCAAAGCAGCGTTGGTTTACTTTCTCGGTTGACGTCCACGCGGCATGGCTCCACCGTGCCAAGGCAGATTGAGATCCGCCGAACGGTTGCGGCTTGACGTCGAAACGTTGTCACAACTTCTAGGCAAAGGAATCCCCATTCAAAGTTAGCGGCAGTTTTCCATTCGGCTGTTCCACGCCAATCCAAGGCTTATACGTGGACAAGACCGGAAGCATGCGGTTGATTGGCATGTTACTTCTATAACGCGGTCTCGTCTCTTATGTTAACCAGATCCGTCTTATCTGATAAGTAGACGTCGCCTCCCAGATCCGGATCCAATCTACGTACTGGAACAACCTGTTGTCCGGCAATAACTGGTGAAGGTGGACCAACGAGCTCCGGGAACATGACATATCTTGTCACTTGATGAGGCGGACTTTGTGGGCAGTGGCAAGCTATTCCGTGATGCACGCAAGGAGGATTCCAGCACATAACCCTAACCTCTGGATATAAATGTCCATACAGAACGGCACGCGAGCTCTCTCCCACACAAGACAGACATCAAAGATTTCAAGCGTGAAGGGTACCGGGTATCTATCACATTTAGATATGCTACTGATAGCCCCATACCCAACCGCCAAGCCGACCGTCGGCTCAGTAGAACGACTCCACCATCGTCTCCTTCATGCTAGTATTAATCGCCCCCGGCGCCGCGCCTTCGCCTAGGCGGAACACACTCTCAATGACACTAAGCTCGGGCGCCGTCGTGTCCAGCCCCGTAACCGCCATCCAGTCGTTGACCACCATGCCACCTCCAATGACATTGCTGCCGCGGTTCACGCTCCCGGCCACGAGGGGCACCTGCAGCAGACTGCTCAGCTCGTCCTGGTCCTGGATGCTCGTTTTTGGGTGCACCAGGCCGCCCCGGTTGCTCAGCGCCATGTAGCTCCCCACCAGCACATTGTCCGCCACCGTCTGCCGGAACACCTCGACGCCCAGCACGTCGGCAATAATCTCCTCCGTCTCGCGCTCCAGGTCCGGGTGGATCAGCGCCGTGTGGTCGTTGGTCACGATGACGTTGCCCAACGCCGACAGCCGCTCCTCGATGCGCTGAATCCGGATCTCGTCCGGCAAGCTGTTGCGCAGGTGTTGGAGCTCCTGGTCGGTTGTGGTTGTCGGCACGAGGAGGCCCTTGCGGTTTCTGCGGACTCAAGTATTAGAATCTGCTTGTGTATCTTTTTGCCTGGTCCGTGAAACGGAGAACCTCGAAAAAAACGTACCCAGCTGTTAACCGCCCAATGATCCGCGTGCCAGCAATTGTTGTCCTGCAGATGGGAATGACGTCCTGTAGCTCGGCCTCGAACACACTGTAAAAGTTCTCGCTCGCACCAACCGCCACCAGGGCGTATGAATTTGTTAATGTTGAGAAAACGCCAACCCTGTGCAGTTGTAAAGTCAGCTATAGCAATTCCACTGGAACTCAAGCCTGCCTCTTCCAGCACAACAATTGCATATCCCAAAGCTATCCATCGCCGGATTGCTCCGTCGCGGGGTCATTTTGAAGAGGCGAATGGTGGGGCGGGGCAATGTGCTTACTCGTTGGAGTTTTCAAATTGTGCTCGAACAGCCATGGCTTGGGCGTCTGGTGGTTGTTCACTTCCTGTAATCGAAGTACGGTAGAGAGAAGCCCTGTGTTAAGTAAGGGGAGAATAAATCGCCAGGTGCTGCGTTGTTGCCTCTTTGCTTGCGGATGATGATGATGGGGGAAGAAAATGGCAGATGGATGGTTTATATGCGACTTTGCCCCAGCGAGTTCAGGTGGGGCTTTCAAGCTAAGGTTCTGCTTAGCAAACTGCGCCTCGAAGAGTCGAAAGTCGAGACTTCAGATAACGTTTGTGTAAGTAAGAGTGGTCGCCCCTTTGAATTCGAGTTTCGTTCAACTGAGCCTGCCGATATTGGGTTCCTGTTTCCAATCTCAAGTCACCCAAGGCAAGGGTGCTAACAGCTGATGCTCCTATGACACCATAGCTTAGTGAACTCCAGTCATAACTGAAAGCAGTCGACTCCCCTAGGTGGTCGGGGATCCAAGCTACATGTTTATAGGTACAGTACAATGGACATATCTAAACATCCTAAGATCTAGATGCACCGTTATCTCCATGCTCACATCACTTGTCTAGGTATTTGCAGATGCTCAAACGACAAGCTCAAAAGAAACTGATCTTCAGCCCCTGGCATTGCAGGACCTCCGGTGACTCAACTGGACCTTCTAACCTAGGATACAGTGTAAGGTACCAGTAACTTTTTCTGCCGATGGGCGAACCAATCAATCGGAAGTGAGTCACCTGCGGTATACCCAGGACTGCATTGCGCTGGCGTTTGATTGATCAATTCATGATGATTCATCAGGAATCATTTGGCCCTACCGGATGAGTTTTTCAAGTGCCGCCTCACTCTGGCGAGGAGGAAATTTCAATCTCGACAGCCACAACAAAAGAATTGCAGAGTGCAAAACCAGCTTCATCTCTCGTCGGGGCTTAGGACGGCGCATGTGACCACCAATTCCCGAGAGCCCGTTTATCTACCCTAGGTCGAAATCTAACGCCGCAGAGCATCACAGAAATCAAACCCTCGGTGCTGTATGTACGGTATGTACAATATACCGACCGTACCATGCGAAACACCCAGACCTGACCAGTAAGTACCACTCAAATTGGTTTTCGTGAACTCCGTGTATGAACCCCAAACCAACTGCCAGTACGCCCCAGCCCAGCCTCCTGTATATGCACTCTGAATCATGCCAGTGTGGACGTTGAATGATCGTATCCCATCAGATGCCCCTTCCCAGACGAGACCAAACCCAAACACCTCTAAACCAGCCATGATTGCCCTAAAACTCCGCAGTGATCCGTTCAATATAGACGCACGGCTTTCTCAGGCCAGCTCAACAGCAGGAAAGTACCTCGGCCCTGCGAACCCCTTGGCCACCACCGCCTGAATGTCAATATTCTTGGGCCCGCCCCGGGGGTTGTGATATGGGCTCCACATTTTGAGGAGGATGTAGCGTCCGGTCACAGGCGGGTCAAATCTGATTGTGCACTTGGTCTTGTCCTTCTCGATGAAGAAATGCGCCAGCGGCGCCATGAGCTCGCCGCCGACGGCCCGCACCGCCTCTTGGGTCGCAATCTGCGACGCCTCCTGTGCTTCCTCAAGCGTCATGTCGCTAGCCGCCCCGACGCCTCTACTACCGCTGCCACCGCTTCGGTCACCACTGCCGCCGCGCTGGCGGGACATCATCCAGGCGAGCAGACCGCTTTCTGCTCGGCGATTCTCTCGTATTCGTGATCCCCACATGCTTTCCTCGGCGCCCAGACCATCGTCAGGATCTTCGTCGCTGCTCCCGCTCTCAAACGGCAGCGCCCCGATCCTATTCGGGGTCCGTCTCCGCATAGTCCGGCGATGTAGCTCGCAGTCCGTGTCACTCTCGTCGTCGCTGCACTCCGTAGTGATGTTGAAAGGCGGCGGCGAGACGGTAAACTCGGGCGGGATCTGGGCTGTCCTGTAGTTGTCGTCATCATCATCGTCATCATCATCGTCGTCTTCATCATCACGCCCATATAGATATTCTCGTTGTGACATCCGGGGCTGGAGGCGGGTGACGGAACTCCCGTCTTCCTCTTGGCGAAAAATAACAGTAGCACCGCGCCTCTGGCTACGCAAAGGGAGGTGCTGAATCTGATACTGCGCTGTGCGCGTCAGCAGCGCGTCCGACTCCATCGCCACAAACACCATTCCTTCACGGACTCTGTCAACGGCAGTCAGTAGATGACTTTGTAATGAGACAGGTAGTGTAACGTACGGGCAAGAGTAGTCGGATCCAGGGGCCTTGATGATCAGCTCATTGAGACTGAACACTGTCCCTCCCTGATGTTTCAGGATGATGTTACAGCGGTTCCCCTTGGTGCAATATACCGAAGAATCATTTTTGAGGATATTCTCGGGAGGGTGCGATTTCTCATCCAAGAAAAGCCCGCCATCGCAGCTTACAATCTCCATGGTCAGCTGTCCGGGCTCAACCTGGCCGTAAATGCCGTAACTGAAGCCTTGGAAGGTCGACAGGTTTCTATCCGAATCTAGCTTTCGACGCTTTATACGGCGGTTCTCCTCAGCTATATCGCCGGACTGCACCGGTGCGGTGGTCATGCGCCTCGGTGGGTTCAGAGCACTATTGGAGTCCAGCAAGGCTCGGAGCTGGGAGTTGGAATCCTCTAGAGCCCGATCCGGCTCAACGTAACTCGCGGGAGTGCGGAGGCTGGAGCGCTGCCTCTCCATTGGACGGTCGGCCGAACGATAGCGGCTCGATCGTAGGCCCGAGGCGGCAGATGATGAAACAAGGGCCGACCGTGCTCTCGCGCTGAGTGCCCGTAGAGGCGGGAGGGAAGATGGGATGGGCGGAATGATTGAGTTGGCGGTGTCGGTTGGCGGATGCGGGTCTCGATTAAACCGTCGTCTCAGGTCCCGGTCCGAGCCGGAGGCCATGCTGTTCTCCGGGTCGGCGCGGATACCAAGACGCTGGATGCGTTCAAAATCTCGCTGCAAGTCCTCTACAACTCTGTACAGCCTCTCGTAAGCCGTGTCGGCGGGCCTGTCATGGAGCAAGCGGTCGATGGTCCTGATGGCCCCTTCTACGGCTCGCAATGATTCGAGACCAAACGGAGGGCTTGGCGGGCCGTCGTGGGACTGGAAAAAGGTTAGCATCAGAGAGAGCAAGCGAAAACGGGTTCGGCCAGCGTGAAGCAAGGACGGGCAGCCGTTCAATTAGGCGGGCCGAGAGCAGGTCCAGCATGGCCATCAAGGCGGAACTCACCATGAAGCGACAGACCCGCAGTGCCTGGGGCGAAGATGCTCGGGCGGAAGAGCGAGTCTAGCCGGAAAGTGAAAGAGGGTTTGAATGCGATATGCCAACTATACGTCTGGTGAGGCAGCTTAGGGAAGCAACCAAGTTTTGATTGTTGTTGAGCGTTGAGTGGTGAGGGAAATCGAGGGGCGATTCGACTGTTGCTGTGTCGCTGAGGAGTTGGGGTTCGGGGAGGTAGCCTAGCCTAGCAGGGTTAGTGGGGGGACGTTATCTGTACAATTACAGTATTTACATACACACAGTACAGACTGCTTCCGGAGTAACTTCCAAGACATCAACTTTTGTATGTAAGGTTTGTACAAAAGGTATGTAATGGAAGTCACGGCACAATTAGCGTACGAGGAATGTATGCACAATACGGATACTCACTGCAAGGTGTCGACCTCAAAGTTGTTCGTCGGCGCTTTCCAGTCGCGTGAAGGAATATCGTTTTAGGTGACGTGACTTAACGTTAAGATAATTTGTTAGCAGGTTCCTGAGGGCGGCATGTTACATCTGCTTTGTGTTTTGTAGTTCTTAAACGCGTCATGCCAAGCCCTGCCACTCAGAGCTCACTCAAGGAACCACCACCACCTAGCTCACATCTTGTTAGATACCTCAAGGAACTTGAAGTCGTTGAGCAGGATCAAGTGTGGCATTTCTCAACACAACCAGATTGCATCCTGGAGCTATTGGATTCGAAAATTCTTCTGCATACACCTCTGGCAGGTCGATCGCGCTCCATAATTGACAGCAATCATCCAGGCTCCTTGCTACAGTTCATCACAGCGCTCGAGCTGCAGCTAAGCGACCCAACAACACACCATTTGCAGTCGAACACCTTCTTTCGTTTGCGAAAACGGCTTCCTGAGTTCCTACTAATGTGCGGCTAGGTCCGTGGGAGGACCCCGTTTGCGCGACCTTCTTTCCTCGTTCTCGATTCTACCTTTGCCTGGCGCTTCTCCAGAGTCCTGTTACTCTGCAACCCCCTCGAGGATCACCTTGCTTGCTTCCTCGACCCTCTTTGCCGTCGTTCTCAGATGGAGCAACCGTCTCACATACCAGTCCTTGCTGTAAATCCTGGCACGGGTAATGGGACGGTTCCAATTATGGAACCCAATGCCAATGGCTCGAACTCGGCACCGTCCAACGGCATCAGCGCTGGTGGGTGACTTTACTTCGTCGAAATCATCGACACATCTAACCCGCATGCCAGATGAGATTGCCCTCTACGACCGGCAGATTCGGCTCTGGGGGATGAAAGCACAGGAGAAGATCCGCAATGCCAACATTCTCCTCATCACCATGAAAGCCCTGGCCAACGAGATAGCCAAGAATCTTGTCCTCGCCGGCATCGGTTCCCTCACCATCTTAGATCCGGAGCCCGTGGCAGAAGTCGACTTCGGCGCCCAATTCTTCCTCTCCGCCGAAGAGACGCCCATCGGCACGAACCGCGCCGCCGCCGCCAGCGTCGCCATACAGCGCCTCAACCCCCGCGTGCGCGTCAGCGTCGACACGGCCGACATCCGCACCAAGCACCCCTCCTTCTACGCTCCTTTCGACATAATCATCGCCACCGATCTGGACTCGCCCACTCTGAACCTCATCAACACCGCCACCCGGCTCAACGACCGCCCCTTTTACGCCGCAGGCTGTCACGGCATGTACGGCTTCATCTTCGCCGACCTGATCGAGCACGACTTTGTGATTGAGCGGCAGCACTCCAACATGCCGACCGCCATAGGGCCCGAAACCAAAACCCGCTCCGTGCTCTCCGTCTCGCCCAAGCCCGGCGCAGAGCAAACCACCGAGGTCATCACCAAGCGCGAGCTGTACTCGACCTGGCTACTAGCTTCAGGCGCGTCCAGCCTGCCCCGGGAGATCCTGCGCTCGCCCCGCCGTAAAAAGGTCGTAACCCCCCTATTATCCTGCTTGCGCGCCCTGTGGGAGTTTTGCACGGCCAACCCGCCTTTACACCTCCCCCCCAACCCGGCCAACCACGCCGACCTGGCCGCCTTCACGCGGCTGTGCGGCGAGCAGCACAAGGCGCTGGGCTTGCCGGCCGAGACTCTGCGCAGCAACGTGCTGCGGTCGTTTTTGCAGAATGTCAACGCCGAGATCGCCCCCGTCGCCGCGGTTCTCGGCGGTCAGCTCGCCCAGGACGTCATCAATGTTCTTGGCCAACAGCAGCAGCCCGTGCAGAATTTTGTTGTTTTTGATGGTGGCTCCATGGAGGCCAGTGTCTACCCGCTTCATCCGGAAGGCGAGCTCGGGAGGGGCCTGTTGCCGCTTTCCAATGGGCCGGCTGGGTTCGCGGTTGTGGGGGATGCTGTTGTGCCGCCGCCCGCTGGGGTTGGTGGTGATGTCCTCGCGGTTGCGGGGGGCTTGGGGCAGCAGCCTGTTGGAAATAGCGATGCTGCTGCTGCTGCTGCCGCTGCTGGAGTTGGAGTTGGAGTTGGGCCTGGGCCGGTGATGCGGAACCCGGGAATGGCGTGAGATGTGTATCTCGGCTCGCTTGATCTCCTCAAGGGACGAAGCGTTCATTGCATGGTCCAGCGTTGAAGTGGCTATTTGTCTCAGCCATGTTACCTTCTCGATGGAATATAATCGGAGTTGAAACGGTGTACTTGTACATTAGATGGGATTTAGGTGGGAGCGAACAAAAGGGACATGGAGTGTGCAAGTGTTCATTAGCTTGTCCGAGTATCGGTTGTCGATTTGGTGTTTTCCCCATCTGAGCATCAGAGGTCGAGGGGTGGTTTGGCCGTATTGGCGCTCTGGATCTGGAACTGGTGTAAGACGAAGCGCCGCGAGCCATAGATGGGTAGATGAATACCGCAAGATACCGTTCTCCTGCGAGAAAACATGGAAGCGAAGAATCAGGATCTCATGTTCACTGCGGCACAGGATGCCTCGAAGCCGTTGTTTTCAAGCAATAGTCTGTGGTGAATAGATACTCCCTAAGTGCTATGCACTACAGTGTTCCTAATCGTACTCTTCCTTCCGCTCGCCAGTCTTAAATTAAGCCAGATGCGAATAGCAACCTCAGTCACAAGCTTGACCCGGTCTGGCTGTATCTGTTGCCAGCCAGGGAGAGAAAATATCCGTACCCTCCCACGCTCCAGTCCATATCTTGTCCTCTGTTTACTCATAAACCCCTAGGATATGTTTTTTCACCAGAGTAGATGAATTCAGACACGAGAGAGGGAAGGGAGCGATCCGCTGTGTGATTTCAAGACATCAACCTCATCAAGTATCATTTGCTGAGAGAGCAATGCTGACAGTAAAGCTACAGTAAAAATGTAAGTTGATATTAATGTACCCGCTGATACCAACCAGTGGCTTATGTCACATGTTCATCCATATTTTCTCTGCCGCTTCTCCATTCTGGTTGTATGAACTATGTCCTATGAATGATATACCAGTCGAGCGCTAAAAGGCTGGCATCGGCGACGGAGACATGGATCAGTCACCAGAGTACCAGGAATACATGTCCCTCTCGCAGAGTCACTGATGGCGAGGGAGACATCACCGCCGGAGAAGCTCATCTACTGGTGGGCCCACTTCCTGTGTCGAAAGATTCAGGACAGAGACGTAAAGCTCGCTCGACCTTCGATAACACTTGAGGAGCTTGCGTTCCGCCGTCTGGATCGATGGGGACTCCCGGCCTTAACATGGATGGGCAACAGACTGCCGGCGTCCTTGTGGAAGGACCAAGACTTGGCGTTTGTTTGCCAGGACGACGAGGAGGAGAATCAGCCTCTGTTCGTGACTGAGGGCAACGGAGCATTTCTAGATGAGGCGGCAGTGGTTGCTGACCGCGCTTTGGCCTTCTTCTTGGCCTTCGGGAGTGCCTCGTCCTCCTCTTCTTCTCTTGCACGCTTGGCACGCTCCTCACCAGCATTGACAGGTTGAGGATTGACGGGTTGAGCATCGACTGGTCCGGTCTCAACGGCTGATTCGAACTGCAAGCTTTTGGGTCTTCTGGCATTGCTGGCCTAGATCTTTGCCACTCTACCATACTGCCCAGGGGGGGTGAAAGTAGGAACGTTGACTTTACTTATCAACCCATCCAGCTGCGCAGAAGGTGAGCAGGGATGTATAGCTACTGACCATGTGATGTTGAAAAGTACGCTCGTTGCTTTACGTTGTTGGGACGACATCTCAAATGTGCGATATGTACAGTACCTTATGTGTATGTACGCAAAGCAGAAGTCCATTCAGGGATTGATTACCTATCATACAGACATCCCAAGGACCACCTAGCCAACCAGTGGCCTAATTCATAGCGCATCCATAATCTATACCGTTTTTGCCAGTCCGGATTCATCAACCATGCCCGTCCCATCCGTAAGCTCCCAATCCGAGTCGTGACCCATCCGTGGGCTCCCAATCCGAGCCGTCACCGCGGCAGTACCATGACGCTGAATGCGTCTCCAAAATGAAATAAACGAACATGTCCTGTATGGGCGTGCCTCCTCGTTCCCGGGTCTCTCAGTTCCCAGGCGCATCACCGGACGTGTCGGGGTTGTTCCGCCGACGACGTAAGTTATATGGGCTCCGCCAAGGCGGCGGAGCATTTCTAGTTGCGGCAGTGGTTGTTGGCCGCGCTTTGGCCTTCTTGGCCTTCGGGCGTTCTTCCTCCTCCTCCTCCTCCTCTTCTTCTTCTCTAGCACGCTTTTTGATACCCGCTTGACGAGCTTGGACTGCACCCAACTCGCCATTGCGGACGGCATCAGCCTGCCCAGCATCGACTAAATCCGCCTCACGAGCTTCGACAGAACCAGCGCCACCAGCATGGATGGGTCCGGCCTCAGCGGCATCGCCAGCGCCAGCATCGGGAGCACCGACTGCACCCGTCTCAGGAGCAGCCACGGCAGCGGCCGTCTCACCAGCACCAACTTCGACGTTACCCGTCTCCTAAGCGGGCTCGTTCGAGTTTGCGTTTCCATTCGCTTCGCCTCTGGCAGAAGAAGAAGACGACGATATGCGCTGCTGTCTTCGGAGATTGTTATGTGTCCAGCCGCGGATCTGGGTGGGGCCGTGGCGCGGAGGTGCCTCAACGGGCGTGTAGTCCTTTATGTGCTCACGGTAGTCAAATTGTACCGTCTTCAGCTCGGTTCCGCTGCCAGGGTACGAGAGCCGGTGAGGCGGGGTGGGTGCCGGCTCGAGCTTGCGGTACTTGGCTGATGGTGGCGGCGGCGGATTTCCTGCTGCTGCGGACGGGGCGGAAGAGCTGCCTGGGCGGGAACGCGGGGTCGGCATAACAGTAGCGCCTGGTGGTAGGACGGCTGTTTGTGCGCCCTGTGGGAGGATTGGTACTGGTGCTGTGGCCTGCACCGGTGCCGGTGCCGATGCAAGCGGCAGGGCAAGGGTTTGGTGATACGGTGGGGGTGACACCGAGTAGGGGCTCATCTGCCGCTGAGGTCCCGACGCTAGAGGCTGGCCAGCCATGGGCGGAGCTTGAAGGGGAGTTGTAATAGGATGTGGAGGCATGACCTGTTGCATCGGCGGCACAGGCTCCTGAATGGAGTATCCGTTGTGAAAGGCACGACCAGGGGCGGGCGGATAATAGGCACCGCTGTTTGAGACCACCATGTTCCCAGGAAGCAGAGCCGCATTGTTTTGCGGCTCGGGGAGAGGGTCGTTCATGAGGCTGCGCATCGGTCGCAGTGCGGGAAGGCCTTTGGCCAGGCCCGTGCTGGAAAATGGTGTTCTACTAGTGATTGGCTGCGACAAGTGAGTTGTCGCGGGGGGTGTTGGCATCGGTACCTGCGCCGGTGCAGACACAGCCCCTATGTACTCCTGTATTGACGGCCTAGGAGGAGGATGGTAGGTGGGTGGCTGAGGATTCAGCGTAGTTCGTAAGAACTCGTTGGGTTGGATGATGTTAGCGGCCGGCGGCGCATCACTAAGTGCCGTATCGGCAAGGAATGAAAGGGCTCCTGTATCGACAGGAACCGGAACACGTGCATCCTGCACAGCAGGCGGAGATGCTTGTCGGGTAGGTGGGCTGTCGGTAAAGACATCCCGGATCGCATCATAGGGTCGGGAGGGCTGGGATCGTTTAGCGGCGGCCGTGCGGGTTGCCTCGTCCTCCGCTTCTGCGGCGGCTGCTGCATTGAGAATTTCCTCGACAGACTGGGCGAAACCTGCAACGTCTTCTTGGGTAGGTTCGGGCGCTGCGGGCGCGGGAGCGGGCGCGGGCGACGGCTCGGGCGGGATGACCGCGGCAGGGGCGATACCTCGGGCTGCGAGCATCTTTTCCCGGTTCCTGTCCAGAAGAGCTTGGTCGGGAGCAATCTCTTCTTCTGAGATGCCTAATTCCTCACAAAATCTTCGCAGATTATTGGCAACCTGCAACTTCGCCTCAACTTTCTGGGTCTCTCGCTCCATTCGGGCGGCTTCTATAGTGCGTGAGGCATGTATCATGTCTCCGTTGGGGGCAACGAGGACGACGGGCTTCCAGCCGTTCACCAAGGGTTCGGGAGGTTCTTGCTCGTTTGTGGAATTGGGTAGGAAAATTCCGAGATTGGGGTGAAGGCTGTGCTTCTTCACCAGCTCCTCGTCAAGCTCGCCGGCAGCCAGAGTCGAGTCCCATATGCCAACTCTGCGGTCGATAAACATGTAGTTTGAGCCAGCCTTGCCCAGGTACTTGCCCCGGCGTTGCTTTGTGGCTCCTTTCTGAGCACAGTTGGTTGAGTCGCGGAAGCCTATGTCGAGGTCGTCCCAATCGAAAATGTTGGGCACCATGATACGGTTATTTGGAACGTCCATGCGAGTGGGCCGCCTGGAGATGAGACGGACACCGTACTCGTCAGGCGATGAGGCACCGCGGGGAAGGGGTAGGTCGGGACCGTCGGCGGCACTTGGCTCGCCGCTACTGCGAAGCTGGTCTAAGGGTCCGACGGCGGCATCTTCAGCCGGGTCGATCGGCGGGCTTGGCGCATTGGAGGCAGAATCTGGAGTATTATCACCGGTCGGCTCGAGGGCCTCGACGGCTCCAAGCATGGCAGCGGTATGGCGCGGCATTTGGGGCACAGAATCCTCGTCTTTGGCAGTCGCTGCGATCTTGGCGGCTGGCTGGCCGGCAGGTTGTCCATCTGCTTTTCGCTTGGTCGCCTCCAGAGGGAGTGTCTGCGGCTTGGTCATCAACTTGGAAATGCTGTCCCCGGAGAAGGGGACCTCGACGCCGTCGCGGGTCTGGTAGAAAACCCCTTGGTTGTCTGCCTCTTCTTGCGACACTTCTTTGAAGGTATAGCTGTCATCGGGCAAGGCGGGCGACTTTGGAAGAAATGTTAGCAGAGAAGGCAAGGGTAGGAGAGTTAGAAGCTGGACTCACATCAACAGGCAGGTTATTATCATAGACATACTCGAGGAGCTCCAGCTGTTGGAGAAGCTGCCCGTATCTCTCGTCGCACAAATCAGAAACGCGGGACTGTTTGGCTTGATTAGCTGGATGACCTTTTGAACGGAACGAAACAAGCACTTACGTTGTACGACTGGTGCTCGGCCTCGCACTGGGCGTGGTAAACCTTCTCGGCCATCTTGAGGCCAGTCTCCAGGCGGGCGTCGCATAGCCTGAGGGTGTCCTCATGCCGCTCACGCAAGAAGTCCTGGGCAGCAGAAAACTCGGGCACCTTCTCGTAGGCGGTGGGATCCTCGAGAAGCTCGTTGATGGCGCGGTCGCCGATCTCCTGGACGGCCGGCTTGACGACTTTGATGAGAGTCGAGAAAGCCTGCTTGAGCTCCAAGGACCGCTCATGAGCGGCCTGGGCTTTGGCCGAGTCGTAGACTTTTTGGCGGCGTCCACGGCCGCTTGCAGCCTTTGGCTGCGCTGGTTTGGCGATTTTGGGCTTTGCCCGGGACCAGCGGCCGCGGCCCCTACCTCTGCCACCGCCAGCGGTGGTAGTGGTAGTGGCCCTGGCTGGGCTGGCCCGCTGGGCAAGCGGTGCGTCCTCTGACGCGGCATCGTCGACCTCGGGGAGGTCGACAGCCAGAAAACTTTGCTGGCTCATCCTTGCTGTTTCTGCCGTTGTTGTTGTTGTTGCTGCTGCTGCTGCTGTTGTAAATTTTGTGCCTGTTGGTGGTGGGCGTGTTAGCGTTGGTGGTTTTGTTGCTGAAATCGACCTCCGTCCAAAGCAGTGGGCGAGGGGTGAGCCTGTGAGATGAGAGAGGCAGAAACACTTGTTTGACCCGGGCCTGGTGTAAGTAGCAAGGGCAGACTCTAGCAGTAGAGCATTTCTGGCTACACATCCATAAAAATCCATTCACCGATGCACCTACAAATGGGTATTGTGATGGCGGGTATGAGGGAAAACCAGAAAACAAAAGGCTGCTCTGTTCTTTGGCACGGGTCGATAAGACCGGGTAGCCGAAATTCCTGGGTCCGGGCTCTCCCACGGCGTGGCCAGGATGCGGACAATAAGACTGGGGAGGAAAAACGACAGGCTGCAATCGAGAGACGCGCCGTCTACTGGGACAGACAAGAAGAATTCAAAATGTACATACCTCGCGAGGCCGGTGTTGGCGGTAGGAGGCGAGTGTGTGAAAGAGACGGGGATTCGCACACTTCCGGGTTCGCATGCACAGTGGAAGAAGTAAGAGTGAGAGAGAGAGCGACGACCCAGAAGAAAAATATATCCCCCAAAATTACAGGTTGAAGAAGCTTATACAGACAATAGGTAGCTATTGTATGATTCAGACCGCAGCTCCTATTATCTGTGCACCTTATTCAACCTATTGTGCGGTGCGAATGGGACTGACAATAGCTTGAATTGTGTAGTAGCCCCAGGCTGCGTGCTGCTTTTCGACACCCATCGCCAGCACCCGCCAGCTGGGCCTGTTGCCCATTCCCGTCGCACCCCAAAACCCATGCAGTGCCAGCCTTGGCTCCACCAAGGCTTTACCGAGTAAGCCGGCCAATCAGAGCTTCCCGACTCTTTCCCAAACGGGAACGGCCGGGGGTAAGTTGGGTGACTAAGCCTGTCGTCCTTTTTTCCCTATTGTTTAGGGGTTATTTTCACATCAAAGCTTTAACGTGGTCGGATGAAATGCCTTGCAGGGCCGATCAATTGTTCCTTTTATTCTCTTCTCAAGTCAGGGCACTTCTGTAGGCAGCAGGAGGCAATCTATCTTGGACGATTGAGCATTCGATCATGCTGCGGCATGCATCGAAATGGTGTTTGTGGGAAGGCCAAGTAAGCATCAGCGCTTTGTATTCTCAGTGCTGTCACTACCGTTTCTACTCCCGCCTAGCTGCCAGAACATGGAGTAGCCACCTGTAGTTTAGTTACAGATTATGCTCGCGATTCTCCAATGGTTGCATGGACCTATAGCTATTGTGTAAAATGCTCGTGCCATCATGTCATCGGGATAGGTGGATGTATTAAGTTGACACTATTAACAGTGTTGACGGGTTGGCGGCGGTATGGCCCTGACCCAGTTCTACTCTACTCCGTACCATGCGCTGATTCTAGAGCTCCGTGTCACTCAATTTTGGGCCCGGCGTTGCTATCTTCGCATCTTGCTGCTGGTGCTCTTGGAGCGCTTGTCGCTGGATCGCCCTCCGCGGGTAATCTCGAAGGCATGTTTGTTCCTGCTGGGCCCTGTGGACCTGCTTCCGCATTGCCAGTTTTTGGGTCCGGTGGGAGTCTTGCCATCTGTCCAGGAGTCGGCTTCTAGACTGCCTGCAGCTAGATCTAACTTGTGCTTCCACATTCCGAAAATTTTGAATCTCATGGCTGACGTGATGTCTTCGCCCTTTCCTCGCATCGCTAAATTCAAGTAAAAGTCAGCGGAGGGTCAAAACAGCTTGAAAACACTATGTACTTTGCAAACACCTATAATGACAATAAACTGAAAAGAGATAGAAAAGGCAAGAGAATAAATCCAGAGCATCCGGAATCGAATTGTCTTGCCGTCAGCCGTCAGTGACGACCCTGTCCGCCCGGAGCCCAAACAGGCAAGCTCGAAAAAAGCTCCGGAGGCCGGCTTGGCACAATACCCCCACTGTTGTGCCCCAGAGTGGATCCACATGCCTGGCGGCTGGAACCGAACAAGCGGGAACTAAAGTTTTTGGCCCGTCGTGATTTTTCCCGGCCGCCCGGAGAAGCCCAAATGGGCCCGTTCACCGAGACCTGACCATCAACCAAATGCCAGGCTCGTTGCCGTCGCTCGCTTCCCGACGCCGGGTCTCCTCCGACCTCACTGCCCGGCTCCATTTCCACCTGGTCCCCGGCCTGAGCACTTGAAGGTGACACAAAACTCGCAAAGAGACATCGAACAATATTGATCGGGGTTTCAATTTCAATTTATTTTCTGCCTTCTTTTCTTTGCTTTACCATGGCGAAAAAGCGAGGCCTGCTGCTGCACGCCGCCAAAGCAGTCAAGCAGCAACAAAAAGCCGCCGCCGGGCAGAAACCCAACAAGGCCGCTCCTTCCGGCAGAGGTTCCGGTAGCCAGCCAGCAGGAAAGAAGCAAAAGATTGACAGCAGCAATGCCACCACCAAGACTCTTCCCTCCGCACATGCACGACAGCAAAACCAAAAGCCCACCATCCCCTTCTATTCCTCCGACACGATCCTGCTCGTGGGCGAAGCTGATCTGTCCTTCGCCGCCTCGCTCATAACCCACCACAAGTGCACCAACGTGACCGCCACCGTCCTCGAAAAGGACGCCGCCGAGCTCTCCTCCAAATACCCACATGTCTCAGCCAACATATCACTCTTCGAATCCCCCGAGCACCCAGGCTGCCGGCTTCTGTACGGCATCGATGCGCGAAAAATGGGCCCCTTTACCACCACTAGCAGCAGCACGCCCCGCACGGGGGGTACAAGTAGTCGTCCCGCACAGGGCGGCGGCGGCGGCGCCATGAAGCGCATCATGTTCAACTTCCCGCACGTCGGGGGCAAGTCGACCGACGTCAACCGGCAGGTGCGGTACAACCAGGAGCTTCTGGTCGACTTTTTCCGGCGCGCGCAGCTGTCGCTTTCTCCCGACCGCGGGTCTTCCATCATCGTGACCCTGTTCGAAGGCGAGCCCTACACGCTGTGGAACGTCCGAGACCTGGCGCGCCACGCGGGGCTCGAGGTCGCCACCAGCTTCCGTTTCAGCGCCGACGCCTACCCGGGCTACGCCCATGCCCGTACCTTGGGAGTGGTTAGGAACCGGAAAGGTGAAGTGGCCAAGGCTGCCTGGAAGGGCGAGCACAGGCCTGCGAGGAGCTACGTCTTTGTGCGAAAGGGCGAGGCGGAGGATGCGTTGCGTGAGTTGAGGCCGGGGATGGTGGAGGGAGGGAAGAGGAAGAGGAAACGCGGGAGGGGTGGGGAGGGGACGGGCAGTTCTAGTAGTAGTGAGGACGAGAGTGGGCAGGAGGAGTACGAAGAGCAGGCGGTGGGCGATGATCTTGAGGAAGGCTGGAGTGATGAGGATGGGGATGGGGATGAGATCAAGGCGGAGGAAGCTGGCAGCGGCAGTGAGGATGAGCTTAACGACGGCAAACATCGGTCCAGTGATGCGGACTGAAGGCCCAGCTCGGCCAACATCTACACCTTATTTCGCTCACCAACCTTCAGACACACTCCCCTTTCGACCGATGGCAGTTTCCGCGCTTACCGGCTTCATGGCAGAACTCATCAGATATTTCCGCCCATGGGAGAGGGCGCCAGGACGACCCATCTGCGCAGTTCTGGAGCAGCAGAGCAGTGGGTTCCCTCGAGATCTGGATCTCGGTTCCTTGTCCTTCGTGTTCCGGCAACTTTGGCGGCCAAGCCTCTGCTTGGAGATACCACACCCATGATGAGCACGCTGCGACCAATCCGAACCCTGATTTTGAGGTCGACGAATCCCCAGATTGTGCTTGCAATCAAACCACTCACAGCGCGTGCCGCTTGATTAGGCCACCGGACTAGCAAGAGCCAACCATCACCGCCTAGATGCCCACCGTTGTCAGTCGCAGTCTGAGTGGGTATCGTAGCATCGGTGGCCGCCCAAGGGGCCTTGGCAGAGCTTAACGGCCGTGATCGATCAAACACATGAGCCAGAATGGAAGACCTGGTGCGCTTGGCAATTCTTCAGGCCCGCGAAGCTTGTTTTTGCTGCCACAACCAGCTGGACCTGTTACGAGACGCTATCAGGGTGGACATCTGACCACTGGAACCCCGCTGTCTCCATACGAGCGTAGGACTTAGTTCACGGTCAGGGTCTCGTCTTTCATCGGGAAGGTCGTTCTGGGATATCGGAGCCGCGAGTGGAAAACGGATTTGCCACGCTTGTTGTTGTGGTCTTGCCTTGCGTTTCCATCCTCACCGTTTTCAGGATACAGCCTCGCTACCTCGAGTACCTCGCCAGGAGAAGAGAGGTTCCCCTGTCACACTGTGTATGCACGCCAGGGCTTAGTTCCCAAAGCTACTAGTACCGACATCTCATGCAAACACCCGCATCCACTATCCCTGTCTGGCGCCACTTGGAATTTCCACACCTCCCCAGCTGCCCATAGCCAGGAGGACAAGTTTTGCGCCCCTCATCGCCCTGTCAGACCACAACCGGCGCCACCTTCCAGCCTAAGAGCCAGGCGCGGTTTGCTTCACATGCTCCCGATGCAGAGAAAGCCAAAGCGGGCCGATGTTGAATTTTCCCGGCCCTGAATATTCGAGAACCACCTCATGCGGTGGCTCCCGGCCGCTGGACTTAGTTTGGCCGAAGATGCCGTGACTGGCAGGACAGAGCCGCAAACAACATGCTCGCAGTCCCTCGGAGCTCCCGAACAAAACCCATGCCATATGCAACATACTCCTGGAGATGACGAAGTCACGAAGACGTGTAAACGCCACCTTGGTTCCTTCACATCGACACTACAGTACACTACCACCAACCCAACCCAGGCCTGCGGCGTGCCGTGCCTTAAACGGAGGCTACCCGGCCTCCACAACAGCCACACGGTCTTCACATTCCTGAAAGGGGGGCCTGCTACACAAACCAACGGACACTTTATCCTCGGACCGAGAGAGATTGCTTGAGAGACCTGCCCGAGTGTTACAACCTCGGGATGGCGAGAAAACAATCATTGCCAAGGAGAAAAATGTAGTAAAATAAAATAATCAATAAATGTTAACAGAAAGACAAGTACCGGTAACGTTCACGATGACAAGCAACGAGCAGCCAACAAAAGCGAAACCGAGCCCTTCTTCAAATTCTCGTTCAACCACCACCCAGCCCCAATCAAGAAATCACCTCCGGCCTCTCATTCATTCACTCGAACCTGAATGAAAATACGACTGTGCCTTGCATCTCCTGGGCTCACCAGGACGCCATCCTGCAAAGTGACACGAGCCAGGAAACAAAGAGACGACCCTTTCCCCCTCCGAGTCATGGCTGAGGAAATAAACCGCGGGGAAATGAGCAACCCCAGTGGAAGGCGAGAGAATAGTACAACACATACATTAAGTAGAAAGCAGTACAGGCCGTGGAGATCCAGATCAAAGGTTTATCAATTGCAGGCGCAATGCCTGGAAAAGTCAAAAAGTCAACAGGAAGGCAAACCAAATAAATACTAATACGGTACTGGTGGTTGAGGGTGCGAACCTACAAGTACCTGAGTCTCAGCATACCTTACTGAAGGCACCTTTACTTCCCCACAGCATATCAAATGGATACCGGTAAAGGGATCGGGAACCACAAAACGCCTCAGTCAATGTTCCTGCGCCAGGGCACACCGAGATGAAATAGATCCATGCAAATTGCTTGCTCACTTGGTTTCCAAAGCTAGACTGAAGCCATAGTCTCCAGTCAAAAGAAGAAGTACTGTCCGGGCTAAATCACCCCCTTTCCGAGCGGTTACCTCAACTGTTCCTGTCACTGTTCACTAACATCATGCTGGGTTCAGACTGGTAGAGGTGAACATAGAGACTGCCACCGCCCTCCTGGGTTGATTCACATAGCAGCCCAAAGTAGTAGGAAACCAATGTAGAGATCTCGTGTTTTCTACTGACTGCAGCTTCTTGTTGAGCATACAAGTGTGTACCTGTCTGTACAGCGTACATAGGACGAACGATCCTGGTATCAACCCAGCAGAGTTCATTTCCATGATATTGCGTAAGGATCATAGTAAAATATAAGAATGCCAAGAGGGATGTAGGGGAAACACCGCAAACAAAAGGAAGTTGCATCTTAACGAGCAGCTTGAGATAGCCAAGTCCAAGAACACCACCTATTCTCCCAGGATCCAATCTTCAATAGCCAATGGTATTCTTATCCAAAGCAACCTGGCAAAGTTGTTAGAGTTTATCCCTCCAACATATGGAGAGATATAAGCAAAAGTATCGTAAGTGTCGCTTGGAGTGTCAATTGCAGGCAATGAGCGTTTGATGCGACAAAAGAGCCATCCAGATGTGGCGGGGAGAGCAGAAAGATGTGAAATGGAAACAGTTTTCAAGTAAACGTTAGCCACCACGCAGCTGAATCAGTCGGCCACCAGTCCCAAGTCTCCCAATTATTGCTTGTCCGGTTGCTTTAAAAACTGCCTCGGCCAAAAAGATCAAGACCCATGGGTATATCGCTTTTGTCTTTCCTTCTCCCCTGCCTGCAAGAGCAAGGCCAAGTTGCCGCCCTAGACGCAGTTATCAGAGCGTGAGGAAACCGCAGGAAATAGATATGCAATAAAATCGATACAGAGAAAGGAGAGATGCCCATTTAAACTCCTACAGCGCATCCGGGTCTCATAGCACTATTTCAGTGTCACTCATTTGGTGAACTGGGGGCTGGGCCGGAAACACATTACTCGACACGCCTCATCAATATGACATGCAGACATCCCGGCTTTGTGACATCCCGCTGCCTCTAAAAAGATCATGTTGAGAGTGAGGTAATGGATCAAATCCTTGGGGCCCATACTGTTGTTCCTGCTGCTGCAATGGGGGGAGGGGAAGGGGCGTTTGAGCATGATGTGCCGCTTGCGCAGTCACGGCGTACATGGCCGAGGGGGGCGGTGCGGTCGACGCGCTCTGAGGCTGCTGTGGCTGCCAACCAACGTTGGCAGGATACATGCCAGATGGGGAGAGGCTGGAAAAGTCGGAAGGCGTGTTGAGAATGGATGACCGACGGCCGGGTTCCTGCGGGCCGGATAGCACGTCATGCATGTGCAGAGCGGTAGCGTGAGCTTGCAGCGAGGTTGCCTGTCCGCCGTTCGTCATGTTTCCGCCGTCGGCATATTGATAATGGTCTGGTGGCATCATGGCGGTCGTGCCGTACTGGCTATCGCGGATTGAGAGAGTCCCCATGTATGATGCAGCCTGAAGAGTAGTAGGATTCAGAGCATGACTGCTGTTTAGTGATGGGAGCAGGTTGTGAGGGGTGGCGGTGTTTGTAGGCGGCACACTGGAGGTATCAGAGCCAGAGCTCTTTCGTTCGCTCTCTGCTTTCAGTCGGGCGGGGAAGCCGACGTTGTCATCATCATCTTCGTCGTCAGAGGGACAGTAGTTCTGCACCATATCGTCCGCCATGACATAGATTATGGTATTTGCATCTATGGCAATCGATTAGCACGTGCAAGAAGGAGAATGCGAGTGAAGAAGTGGGCGTGAGAAAGGTAGCGAACCTAGCTCGTCCCTCTTGTACTTTTCTTCCATCTTGGCAACTTTGAAGACTTCCTGGAGGATTGGCTTTTTTCTTGCGTTGTTGGTGTTCTTGTCGGCAAACCAAGTGGAGAGTTGCTCCATCGTAATGCATTCCAGTTTAGCAACATTGATGTCTGCCTTCTGGATATCCGGATGCTGCAACTCGAGAGGCTCGACTACTAACTTCAGGATGTGGACAAGGAGATGAATTCGCTCTATTTCTGGATGTTAGCAGATTCTTTCTCGTAGCTGGCGGATCGATTGCCAACCTGGCTTCAAGAGGTGGTCTGGCTCGATGTGCCGGACCCTGTCCTTCTCGCCGGGACCCCAAGGCTTCGGCCACCAACCGGGAGCAGTAGCATCGCCTCTGGTGTAAGGGTTGTTGGCCTGCTTCCTCGGCGCGATTGCCTTCACAAATGCTTTGCCGATATGCTTGCAAGTTGTTTGCTGAATGCACCTGAAGCGGTGGTCGTAAAAGTTCCATAGCGCTTCTGAATCTCCGATCCTGAGAGGCACCTTAGGCGCAGCGACAACGGGCGGCCTATCGTCATCCAATTCCCGTCGCAACGCGCTTCCTCTTTGCCGCCTTCTACGTCTGGAGGTTGGCACCCAGTGGTCCTCGAGTCGACCGTCACCATAGCCCTCGGAATACCCCCCACGGGCAGTTTCATTGAAGACACCGTCGTCCCCTGCCTGTAGTCAGAACTACGCTTGATAAGAATAGCTAGGTTCTCGAAGCTTACTTGGCATTATTCCGTGCTGGTACTGAAGAAATCGATCCCTCCGAAACATGCCGCGGATCTGTTCATCCGTCAGGGGATCGGGGCCGGAGAAACAGGCAACTTGGCCGTTCTTCAGAGTCACGGCAAGGAAGAAGCCTTCGTAGTCGATATGACACTGCTCTCGTAAAGCCCTGGCGACGGTCTGGTTCACAATTAGCATTCGAGCTTGTACGACAAGAACAGACGGCCAGACCAGGGCGGTATCGCCTACTGATGGAGGAGAGTCTCTTGCAGGTTCCGCAGTCAAGGGACTGTTATCGATCGGAGATTGGTCGGTGACAGGTCTGTTCCCTTCCCATTGCGGGCTCTGATACAAGGAGCGACAACTGGCACCCCAGACGTTCACCATGGCTCCGGCTGGCTAGAGGCTGGTGATATATATACTGGTATACAGACGGGTCTAGGCGTGTGCTGTATGAAGCCAGAAAGCAATCTAGTAGGGCTGAAGGAGAGATAAGCTGTAGAGTGCCCTCGTAAAATGATCTTTGGGTTCTCGGAAGACGTGTGTCAACACACAAGTGGGGAACTGGAGACGATATCCTAGTGTGATGGCTACCGGCGAGCACCAGCTCAGAGTTGGGGTGGGTCGGAACGTTTGAGCGAGCCAGACGCGGAGGGACGGGATTCCAGTCAGATCGACTCCGGACGTTGAGGATACTTATCTATGTGGACTGAGGGAGCCAAGGTATAGATGGCTGTCTCCTAGACGGCGGGGCGAGATGGAAGCTGGTGCTTGGGTGAACAAGCACAAGGTTGAGCTTACACAAGTCAAGGGTCCAGGAAACGGCTGAGAGACTGGACAGTGTGCAAGGGGCCTCAACAAAGAGGGCTGAGCTTGTTCCTGGGGCTGGGCAAGCCAGAGGCGTTGGGCGGCGTGTTGCGCGGTGTGGAGGTGGACGATTTTACGATTATGGCTTCAACCCTTATATCAGCTCACGGGTGTGGCTTGCTGGGTCCGACAGGCGGCGGTCAGTCGTCTTTGTCTGCAGCGTAGACATGAGACATCAGGGTCCAGAAACTGACTAGTTGAGCGCGGCGATCTTTGCTGAGATATTTCCACAGCTCTCTCGGCTGGATGACGGTGGCGGTACTCTAGAGTGTTGCGTCCAGTTCGAAGATGTCCTGGCGGGCGCCCCCTGCCTTTCGAAGGAGCCAAAGCACCTGGGCCGTCCTGGGCCGTCTGGTTCAATGGCCAAGAATCCTTGGGCGCAAGGACCCCACAGAGATGGAATGGTATGAAACCAGCAAGCGAGGGGAGTTGGTTATCGCTTTACTGTGTAGGAGACCTTGGTGAGTGGGGTCGACGATCGATGATCTTCCCGAGCCTGGGGACAATATCGAGCTAAGAAGTATCAGTCGAGACCTGGAACGGCCACGGCCCTAGTATAGGCTGAGAAGGCGTGGGGTCTTTGCTGGTCTGGCAGCGAGAGAGCGCTACACCAGGAATTTGGAGGGAGTGTTGAAGAAGGATAGGCCCTCGCAACCAGGAGCAGTGAGACTGGGAGCCGAGATATAAACGAACAGACGACAGAGAGACTTCTAGCAGCGGACACAGTCGCACTACCCAGGGTCAAATGAGACATGCTCGTGTAGACGTCCACCTAAACTGGGGCTGGAGCAAAGATGAACACTCTTGGGAAGCATGGGAGGATACACAGGGGGCCGACGCCACCCAAGGATGGGTTACTTCCCCGGTGGTTAACAGCCTGGGAGAGACTTGCAGAAAGGCTATCAGGCAGGTGCTACCGCACTGTGCCCTTGTAACTTCCCAGTGGTACCTGGTAGTCCTGAGTTCAACACTTGCATTCCATTCTTGCCCAACTTAACTTACCGTTTCGCCGCGTCTCTGTAACGGACTGCTAGGTACTGTACGTACCTTAGGTAGTCGCAGCCCAGCATATTGCACCTCAGGTACTTCGCACCTGCCCGCCTTGTCTGGTAGCATCACGGTCATACGCTGGACAGGATTACCCGATAAGGAATCGACAGCACTTGTCTGGAGGCAGCGATATCGAAGCCATATGGCGGAACTGTGCTGTAAGAGGTGCAAACCTGGGTAATGAGTGTCAATGGTGGTGTACGAAAGTGTATCTGTATGTGGATCAGTACTTCACCCCGACGTACCTTATATGGCACCCTCATGCACGCGTCAGCGTCGTCAGCGAGGTAATTCGGCAGTTTCCGTGCATAGGTTGCCAGTGAAGGCATGGCTGATAGATTATACCTTTCTCCGTAGATGCCGGGAATCAGGTACCGACCAGACAGTTGGAAACTCAAACTCATAACCAGCTCTCTGGCCGTCCTGTCTCCTGGTTATTTGTCTTTGCTTGATGAATTCCTCGAGGGCTCTCTAATATCGATGAGGCCCTGGACGAGGCGTCGAAAACGGACCTGCAAGATAGCGCCGCCATACACACCAAGGGTCGAGGTGCCCACCTCACCTGTCACAACATTGACATTATTACTACTGTTTTCCAGATTAGCCAATGGCGCTTAGTTAGAAGAGCAGAAGAAAAACATCTGCCCAATAGGTTACCCTCCGCGCGCGTCTCTCGGCGAGATTCTGCACTCGCTAGAAACACCACTAGATGGAGAAAAAGAAACCCCAAGAGAGTTCGACTGGAGTAATGAAACCGCGGTTTATATTAAGTGTAAGGACCTTGATCCTTGTCTCGGCCGTTATAGTGTATGATATTAGTGTAATAGCGTTGCAGACCCCCGCAGCTTGCGCCGGGGTGCCTGAAAGCCCCAAGGCTGCATGTGTCGGACCAGCACAAATCAGATCTCGATCAAGCTGTTAGCGATGGCATTAGCGTTACACACGAGGCTGCAGATCCTTGTTTTGAGGTTTCCGTTTCGGTGGGACCACAGGAGAGGCTTTACCTAGAAGACTTTTTCGTACATCGCAGAAAGTAACCTCAAAGAGGTATTCAAAGGCTGTCTTGTGAATATCCAGCCAGCAATACCTCAGGCAATTAAGTCAGCTGCAATGAATAGCTGGCGATGTCTGGGCCCTGCTGCGTTCGCCCTCATAGGCTTACCCAGGATCCGTTCTGCTGAGAAAATGCCACAGCATCCAACCCTTCATTTGCCTCCTGGTGTGTCGAGAACGGGTTGGATGCTATGGAGGTTTCGTTGCTTTTGTTCTGTGTAATTTGGCTCAGGCACCAAGCATCGGCTACCTAGGTCATTTAGCAATTCGTCGACGGTTCGCTTTGCGCGTCATGTCCAAATCAAGGCAACCTCCGATAGCCACACTTCAATTGAGCGGCCGATGAGAACCTGACACGGCTTTGGAAGTCGTTCGAATGGCTGCGATGGCGCCGGCTTGGAGCCCAGGTTAGTGTACACATAAGGCTCCTTTACCTGGTATGGCTGTTCCGTGGTTTCCTTGAGCCACACTGAGCCGGATGTGCCCAGCGCACAGTACCTAACGTTTTGAGAAATCTATCCCTGCGTCACACAGGAGCGCCGTGGCGATGGCGGTCGGCGACGCTTCCCTCCAAGCCATTGAGAATGCAGACGATGATTGGTCGATAGCGCAATTCGCTTCGTTTGTCACCAAGCGGCACCCTGCGAGACTAACGTCCGCCAACCTATCACCCCGTTGCTGCAGAAGCGGCGACGCGGGTGTTCCTCCGATTGACGCTTCGCTGCGGAGAAAAGAAATCTAGAAGCATCAAGATCGAAAGGGAAATTGAATGTGAGCCGAGTGCATTTCATGCATCTCGAAGAGCTAAGGGGGACATTTGGCAATGATGTTGGGCTTCAGTTAATGCGACGACAGCGGCCGAAAACAAGTGACTGTAACGCTCAGGTACCGTACCCGGAGAGATTGGGTGGGAGAGCTGCGAGCCCAATGGAACCCGCCAGAGCAGCCAGGAAATACCTTGGGCTAGCTAGCAGCTACCCTATGGCTTCGCCTCAACCTGCCCAATTTTGCATATCCTTTGAGGAAGCCAGTCTGGAACTGCCCAGGTGTCTCGGGCAGAAACACCTGATTGTCAGTCGGTTTGATGGTGGTGACACAAAAAGGCCCGGAGATGCTGCTGTCTCCACCACCGCAAGCCTCAGCGTCTTGTCCAATCCAAACTTACTCGATGCCACCAGTTGGAGCCCGAGCTGGCACCGTTCTTCGCACTGAGGCGGTAGTTAGTCAAAGAGTCTAACGCTGAAGTCGATTAGGCGTCGGCCAAAATGTCTGTTTTGAGGTGGTAGACGCATCTCCCCGTGAAAGGAAACTACGCCCTGTGTATAAGTGTAAGGAGGTAGCTCTGTACCTTATGTAATTACCTCCGTAGTGTACCGGTATATCAACCGATCCCCGAAGGCAGTTCGATTCAGTCCCAAGATGACGTTCCCGACCCTCGAAGCGTTTGACATGCTGCCTACCTTAGCGAGCTTAGGCACCCGAATTTCCTCCCCCTACAGCCGCTCACTTCTCACAGCTTGACGACGGAGATAGCGGGACAGTGCCGTACCAGATTGTCGGGCCGGTCCTTCCACTCCACATCTACGCGCACGCACCAAGCCAAGATCCGTTTTCGTTGATTTACCAGATTTAACGTATTTTGGTGTACTGTACAATACAATACTCCGTAATCACTGCACTGCTCTTTCCAGTTCAAGAGAGCAAAGTTGGACAGTTGAGTCACACAACAACTGAAAAGCAGCAGGATTCTGGAATTGCAGTAGGCGTCATGCAGCTTGTTCACACCCTGGGATGCCACTCCCGCAGTCGGTTGGCCCCACCCCACATCAACTTCATACCTACCCTTCAATTTGCTCTGTCGCCGGATTGGGCGGCCGACTGTGAATAACGTGTTTCGTATCGGCAAACCTATTTGTCGGACACCTAGACACCTTTTATAGTAAGTTTGATATTTATACCACCCAGCGGGGTAGCATTGCTGAAGATGTCCATGCTAACGAGCCTATCTGAACTGCACTGTGCAACAACAGCATGCCATCAATAATGCAACTAAGGAGACGTTATCGAGCTTAGTGAGCTCTGTTGAGCTCTGTCGCGCTGCGTGGCGTGCTCCCAGCCACCGATACCTTCCGATTTCCAACAATTCTCTGGATAGTGTGCATACAGCCGATTAGAGGTTGCCAGTTGACTGTCACTACTTCATAGGGGAGTGTTAGCTGGTTCGACGACATCCATCATGGTGCATTATTCCGGTACACTGGCAAAATGTCAGCCTGGAGCTGGTGTTACACGACAGCTTCCTCTTCCTAGCTCGAGCGCCGGTCCTAACCGCTTCAAGTGCCCTATGCAACTCCGTCACTTTCGATCGGTCCGTCACCTCAGTCGTTACCAGCTCAACGGTACTGTATGTGCCTGGCCCAGGTGATCCCTGTCCCTGAGCGAAGGGCCCAGAAGGGGCAGTGCCGAGCGAGAGGACCATCCAGGAAAGCTCGAGCAATAACGTTATACACGGCGTCTCTCCGGAGCCAAAACACAATACATCTGCGACCGGCTGGGCCATTAAATGTCCGACGCGTCCGACAATTCGAACAACACTTGTCCTGCCGGCTGTGCCGCTGGCCTGCCCTATCCGATTACATCGGCTTATCTTTGGCGAAACTCCGCTTCGTCTTGACGTCGGCCGTTCCACACATCTCGTCAGCCACATCTCGTAGGGTAGTGCTGACGCTCGGAGCTTCCTATGTATGTACCTGCAACCCATGCTTTGACCCCCACGACTCGTTTATAGAATCGCCTGTTTGCCCTTATCACCCAATTCATCCCAAGTCGAGACTCGAGCGTCCGAGGCTAATAACGACCTAGTCCCTAGGTGCCATCCAGCATGGCTAGAGTGACGGTTTCAATGATGAACAACCACCCCTCGTTCTCCTGGTCATAGGTCCCATCTCGGTCAGTCACTCAATGCTGCTACTAAAGCCTTATGGGTGAGTTTGAAGCTGTCATTGGGCTTAACAGATACATAGGTACAGTACAAGCACCTTGGTTGGATCATTATGCGCGCTCGTGTAACAATCCCCGAGAGCTCAACGGCAGAGCCCCTGGCATTCATGCATCTGTCCTTGGGCCGACCACACATCTCAAGAGACTGGTAACGTCCTCCTGTCCAACTCTGCAGCTGTTGTTCCCCCATCTAATTCTGCATGGCTCTTTACCGGCGAATCTCGAAGTTGTGTTGGATTCCTAACCATTTACTCCGTAATGCAGTCAGCACCGCATGCCGTATGAATACGGCAATAATATCAACCCATGTTACGCGGCTTCCCGCTTCGCACTTCGCGCTAAAGGCTAAAGCTGCGCCAATGAGGCGCTCACGATAGGTAAACACATGACAGATCCCTGGGGGAAACGTACCCAGGACATTGTTACACAAAGACTCAAGTCGTTGAGGGGAACAGGAGCTGTTTCCCAGCACTTAGCCGCTTGTGTTACTTTTACCTTCCCCGCAAAGTTCTCAGATAAGACTTCCCGCTCTACACTACGGATACATACAGTACCTATCCACAGGACGCTTGTGCTTCCCTATCACAGACAATCGCACCGAGCGGCGCGCCAACATACGCCGTCTAAAGCACACACTAGCCGAGAAACGAGGTATGATGCTGAAGTGGACGGCAAAGGTTCAATTTTGACCCCCACCTTTGTCTCCGGCCCCGAATTTAGAGGAAACAGGAAGGGGTAGGGTAGTTACTAGTGTAGGGGGCCAACGCTCACCTCGCTTAGGTAGCTTTGCCCGAGCCTCGCACTTACATACATACATACATACATACATACATACATCCGTACATCTATCTGAACCCATCCAACCAACCTACCTGCCCGCATACAACAAGCACCATGCATACACCACATCCAGCTGGCCAAGGTCAGGATGGGGGGGATACACGGCAGGACGGACCGGTCACGAGATTACTCACGACTACCTTACTGCCAACGTTGGTATGTAGGCATGTCTCGGACTTGATTTCTGCCGCTTGCTTACATACCTTGCTGGACACGACCTTGCCTTGCAGGACCACGTCGATGGCAAGCCCATTGCCCTCTCCCCGTACTTGCACCATTGTGGCCTATCTGTGTCCTCCGTCCCCGGTAACAGGCGTTAACTATGTCCTCAGTTCATCCCTTTAACTGTGGAATGAGCCATTTTCTTGGCGCCCCTTAAATACTTGGTGAGACTAAGCAGGTCTCGCGTGCTCGCGTGTCTGTGCTGAGAAAACCAATTAAACTTCTTGCTGGTAATGTATCGGTTTGTAGAGATTTGCGTCTTGGCGGCCGGAACAAAGTTCAATTGGTCAGTTTTGCGTTTTGTCGAAGAAAATGGCTCATTCCACAGTTAAAGGGATACTCACTCCTCCGGCTCCTCGGGAGGTTGGGACACCTTAAAGACGGTAGGTCTCTTCCAGGATGGCATGAAGAACTTGCCCAGTGATATCGTACATAGGTAATGTACATACATACCGTACCCATTTCTCCCGCTCACCAGCTCACCTCACCTTCGGGTGTTTCTCGGAAGCAGACAAGCTCCATGTGCCTCCACGTATGGGGGATGGGACAGCTGCCCTGTGGCAACCTGTTGGGTCTGTCCCCTTCAGCCCCTTGCATCTCAGCCGTCTACACTGCACAGTAGGCATTCGGACTTAGGCCTTATGGTGAATCAAAGACATCAATTTTTGTTAACCTCACCGCCCTTGTTGTTGGAGTGTTGTCAACCGTTCTACTACTTACACTTACAAGTAGAGTATTTACTGTACATACATCTATTTATGTCGCGTCGGACGGGCTACATAAGACCGAATTTGGGTTACATCTATCTCCATGGATTTTGGTCCCAACCTACATCAGCGCCCGCGTCAACTGTATGTATGAATCCCCAGATGAGGAAAAAGAAGAACAGATTGTCCGCTTATTCCTTACGTACGTACATACATACATTTTATTCTACATAGGATTTGTTTTTCTGGACTATTTGGCTTCTACCTATCGTTTTCCAAGTCCTTCCCACGCCAAGCCGAAAACTCACTTTACTTCACACCTTCCCAGCTTCATCCGCTCCCTCCCGCAAGCCAACCATCATCTGTATCCAATCCGGCCTCCTTCACGAGGCCATAAAACACACCCCTCTTCTTGAGCAGCTCCTTGGGCGTATCAAACTCGACTACCTCGCCCTTCTCAAGTACCACGACGCGGTCGCTGTCCATGATGGTGTTGATCCTGTGCGCGACCGTGATGATGGTGCGGTTGGCAAACAGCGGGCTGCGCAGCGTGGCCTGGAGCATGGCGTCTGTCTGTACGTCGACGGCTGCTGTGGCCTCGTCGAGAACCAGAATGTTGGACGGGGTGAGCATTGCGCGCGCAAGCGACACCAGCTGCCTCTGACCCTGGGACAGATTGGATCCTAATTGTTGCCCCCATGTCAGTAAGAATAAGAAATCAATTGGTTGTCTTTAGTAAAACAGGGCGTTGCAGTATTGCTCCCTTGGCATGCTTGGGCCTGAGTGTCACTGTGTTGAAGTGAAGTGAAGTGCTTGCGCTAACTGTGCATGCTGTGTCGTGATAGTGACGGGAACGGAATTGTGGGGGACGGAGAACGGGGTCCACCACAGCAAGCCATCTCGATCCTGCACCCCGGCGGAAAATTGAGAAGTGACGGGGCTGGGGTCCGTGGTAGGAATGGATTGGCGTTGCCTGCTGCTGGAGAGCTTGGCGCGGCAGGCCTGTGAACCATAACCATGGGCATGGATGGTAGGGCCGTAGGGGAATTGAAATTGCCAAGAGACGATTTTCAGACAACGGAGGAGACCTGATGGAGCGAGGGGAGGGGGAATAGCAGTCCCTCTCGGAATCCGGCTCGCCTGCTGGCTGGTGGCCCCCGACGTGGTATGCACTGCGCCGGAGGTTGCGCAGGAGACGGAGCTTGTGTAGACACCATCTGCGCGGACGACGGAGAGAGAACAAAGATGCAATGATACACAAGATGCGCGGGGGAAGGATGACAGCCAACGGTGGGTAGGTCCGCCGAGGTCTGCCTCCAGCCGCCCTCAGTTGCTTGTGAAAGAGGGGCAGGTGTGGTGGTATGTCTGCTCAACCCACCCCACGTTGCGGAATGTGGTTGTTGTAGGGGGCCGAGACCCATAGCCCTGCAATATCAAGGCTATAGAGAGCTTTGGGTCTCCCGGACGTGGTGGGCAATATGTCGCTATCCGTGTCGCGAGGATGAACTCGCAACCGAACATGCCAAAGAGCGGACACGGGAAAGGAACTCGCAAAAGCCGACAGAAAGCGCGAAACAGGAGCAGACAACACCTAATACCACATAAGGAATATGCACAGCTTACCTCCTTCGTTTATCTTGGCCTCCAAACCGCCTTCCATGCTGGCGACATGGTCCTTTAGCCGGGCGTGTTCTATGCAGCCAGATTAGTCTTGTGTAGCCGGTAAGAGCACGAGGCCATGTGAACACTGTTGTGGAGGGCAAGGCTTATTGCTGGTGTAACACCGAATACGTACCAAGAACGCTCCAGAGTTCCGTGTCATCATGGACATGTCCCGGGTCGAGGTTATCCCGGATTGTCCCCTCGAAGAGAGCGGCGTCCTGTGGTATGATGGCAAGACGCCGCCGAAGATCCAGCAGGCCGATGGTAGAGGTGTTGAGACCGTCAAGGCTGATGTTGCCTGTGGCCGGCTCGATAATCCTAAACAATGCCAAGGTCAACGAAGATTTGCCAGCCCCTGTGCGTCCCACGACGCCAATCTTCTCGTGCGGCTTGATATCCAGATTGACGTTCTTGAGCACGAGGTCAAGGCCCTCACGGTACCGTGCGCTGTAATTGATGAACTCGACCTCACCGCGCGACGGCCAGCTCACGGGCGGCCTGTTGCGGTGAATGATCTCGGGAGCCTCGCTTGGCAGGCGAGCGTACTCAAGGACGCGTTCCACAGACACGATGTTGGTCTCGACCTCTACTGTCTGACGGACAATCCAGTTGAGTGATGTCGTGATCTGCAGGGCATAAGACATGGCAAGGCCGACCATGCCTGAGGTCAGACCGCTGTGGCCGGCGACCGAAATGACTGAGAATCCAGCGGCACCCAGGATAACTACAGCGCCAAGAAACTCGAGCCTCACCGCCAGCCATCGGTTGGCGCTGATGGACGGGAAATAGGCCCGAAGGTTGGCATCGACTCGCCACTCATTCTCGAGCTCAAATCTATCCTGCTGGCGATACGCACGAATGGAAGAGACACCGCCCAGGGACTCCTGGAAGTGAGCGTAGATTGGGCTGCGGCTCACACTGTCCAGCCTCTTCAGCTCTCTCGATGTCCGCAAGTAGTACCGCTGGACCCAGAGGTACATGGCGCTCAGGGGAATGATCAGGGCGATGAATGCGGGCGTTGAAACGGACACGACCACAAGCGTGAAGCCTGATTTGGCGAGATTGTTGAACAGCATGTTGAACGTCCGTGCAAGAACCTCGTCAACACGATAGATGTCACTGTCCGTAGATGGAACGAGTCAGCATCCCGCGAGTATCCGACGCCGCCCATGTTGCTCGGGCTTGTGAGCGAGATGTATGTTACATGACATGAGGCACGACATAGGTGGCGTTGGAACCTCCCGTACTGTTGGTGCACACTCGGCCAGGCCCCCTCGCACGACAGTACGCTCGTCCTACCTCGTGACAACAGGGAGGGAAAGGGGAGAGGCGGGGAATGCGGAGAAACCAAGAAACCCACCTTGAGAACCTATTCAGGATACGGCCGGCTGGTGTTACGTCGAAGAATGACATGGGAGACCTGAAAATCGCCGTGGCCATCCTCTCATGTAGCTTCCTCGATGCCTGCGCGAATCATGTGTGAGCGTTGCACTTATTCCGCATCCTTGATTCCCACACACCTCGATGGAACAGAAAATCCACAGGATCAATGTTTGCACCACCGTCAGGGCTGCAGCACCAACTCCGAATACGAAGTAGATTCCAAGAAATTTGCCAACGTCGGGGTTTCCTCCGGCCTTGGTGTTTGTTTCGGTCCAGTGCTTGAGCCAGACGCTGCCACCTGTGTGGAGTTAGCGAGATTGTGTGTAACTGACAATATCGAACAAGAAGACAAGATCTCAACTTACCAATCTGCGCTGTCTGGGCGGCGACAAGGGTAATCAGATAGATGGCAACGGCGACTAGGTTGCTTGTTTTGGCGTATTCGGCGTAGACTATTCTGGTCTTAGCACAGCGAATGATACCGCTCATGTAAAGTCACGTACCTGACCACTTCACTTTGCCTTGCTCGGAGTGCTCTTTGGCTTGCTTTGTCCTGCTACTCGGGTTCTCCTCGTCGTGAAGTTTCCCCCTGGGGCCCCTGAAGCTGGCAGCGCTCGCCCGTCTCAGGGTAGCCATACTTCCTGTCCGCGGCTTTCGTCCCTCGAGCGAGGAGCTGCCAGGCCCTGGCCTGATGGCCTGAAGAGTCCCCAGTCCTTCCTGGGCTTCTTCGAGTTCACCCTTTTCTTGGCTGCTGCTCGCGGCTTCGATGACTGTAGAAGTCTCGCTGTCGCTGCCACTACCACTAGGGGTTCCCACCAGCGAATTCTGGCCTGACTCGTTCTGGCCTGCTGTTTTGATCAAATCAGACACCAAGCCTTTCATGGCCATGAGCTGTCGATATGTTCCCTTCTCAGCGATTTCGCCGTCTTTGAGTAGGCAAATGTAGTCTGACTCTACGAGGACAGGAATCGAGTTGGTAGCCAGGATCCTGGTTTTGGAAGCGAGCAGTCCCTTGGGGCCAAGAACATTATCGATAATGTGACGCCCGACGTGGGAATCGACAGCAGAGAGACAGTCGTCCAGCAGGTAGATATCCGCTCTCGCATACACTGCCCTCGCCAGGGCAACTCTAGCCTTCTGGCCGCCGCTGAGCGAGATGCCTCGCTCTCCGACAACGGTCTCGTCGCCGTCAGGGAGCTGGGCGAAATCATCGAGGAGAGCGCAAGCCTTCACCGTCTTTTCGTAGAAATTCGAGTCGTAGCGGTAACCGAAGACGATGTTTTCCCGGACCGTAGCGTTCATGATCCAGGGTGACTGGCTCACATACGCCGTCATCCCGTGGACCTCGACCTCGCCCTTGATCTTCCACAAGTCCCCGAGAATGCTTTGCAGAAAAGAGCTCTTGCCTGCCCCGACCATACCGACGATGCATGACAGTTCACCCTTAGTCGCGCTAAAGTTGATGTCCCTCAAAACGGTCTTATTCTCATGACGGTTCCAAGAGAAGCTAGCATCGCGGATAAGGACTGTCTCCTCTCCTACGCTCTGAACCGGTGGCTTCACAACAATGGCATCGGGCTGAATCTCCTCAGCTGTCAGGTACGAGGTAAGCCGACCAACGGCAACACTTGCCTCGATAATCGAGGTGATAACCATGGGAAGAACCGCCAGTGGGAAGGTAAGAAGATTAAATAATGCTGCAGACACACGCGTCAGTGTGGGCACCGAATCATTGGGAGAAGGGCCGCTTACCGAGGGCCGGGAAGACAATGTCAGTCGACAAAGGACGATCGTTAGTAAACACGAACACAGCAAACGTTGAGCATGACACCAGGAACGGGGTGGTTGACCATGTAAAGTTGGCAAAGGCCTGGCCAGCGCCAATTTTGCGAAGATTTTTCAGCTCCTGGTCATTTCTTATGTAGTTGAGCTTGTTCATGAAGGCTGCACCCCAGGCATACAGCTTTATGCTTTTCATGTTGTTGACGATCTCGGCAATCAGACGGCTCCTCGCATCCTTGTTTTTCATCTGCTGCTTTTGCAGGTTCTTCATGAACCGTGCAATCATGCCGTTGATTGGGATCATGATGATCATGACGGCAATGCCTGCCAGCATTGACCATCCAACCAGCTGGTAGAGCGATAGCATGCAAATGATGATCTGGAAAGGGGCAGACCACAGTTGCTGAGCAAACTGAGTGAGGTCCTGGAGCCGCTGGGCATCGACCGCCATGTAGTTCACGATATCTCCGGTGGTCTTGGAGGATCGGCCTTCGTTTGAGAGTTTTAACGCCTTCTTGTAGATGGCAGAAGTCAGGCCACCCTTTATTCTCATACCAGTGACAAAGGCAAGCTGGAAGTATTGATGGATCATTGTCGTCTGGAAAACAGCGATACCGAACATAGCCAGAGCGATGGCGGCACCTTTGATCACCGGCTCCGGCTCCTGCCCATCCCTGTACGAGTCGACAAAAGAGATGAGGTATCTCAGGAGCTGCGGCTGGGTGAACTGGGAGATATCGTTGCCAACTTTGAAGATGGCCGCAAGCACGTACGGGGCACCGTAAGCACCAAAGAGGGCGCGCCAGAGGGAGGGGTGCTTGCGGTGGTCGAGCTCATGTTTCCAGGCCTTGTCAAACGCCTCGCCCGTGGACTTGGTAGCGTCCTTCTTTGACAGACCCCAGAGATCATCCTCGGTAAGGAAGGTGGAGTAGCCATACTTCATCAGGGGCGTCATCCACGAGAAGGTTAGGATGGAGAAGACAGTGGCGTATTCCACCGGACATTCGTCGGGGTCGACAAGTGCCTCGTACGCCGAGTTTCTTTTGGGCCAGAGCCACTCAAAGAAAAAGACAACAAACGAGAGGCCAAAGCCTACACAGTATGTGACAAAGTAGGGCAGGTTTTTGGCGATGACTTGCTGCGAGATGAGGGAGCGGAGCTTGACGGACAGGGCGATCAGGAGGAAGAGCCAGTAGAAGAGGACGACACCATTGGCGTTGCGCAGACGCGAATGCTCAAGCCATTGAATTGTGAAGATGACGAATAGCGAGAGTATCGTAGCCGCCGTGGTGTAGACCCTGAAGTCGCCGTACCAAATATCCCGATAGCTGATGATTTGGAAACCCAGCTGCACTGTCACATCGGCGATCATGAGGCCGAGAAGAGTCTATATGTCTAGGCGTCAGTTCTCGGGTGCCGGCGTCTGGCAGTCGCACAACCATACGCAATACAACGACGCACCTGCTTGGTCCAAAAATGCCAATCCTTTGATACGGGGCTCGGCTGCTTCCTCTTCAGCAACCACCACACGGCCATGGCGCCCACAACAATGCCAAACGCCGCCACCGATGCCACCCATACGTCGATAAAGCACGGCGTGAAGTCATATCGAAACGGACTTAAAGGACCCCAACCCTCTTCGTTGCCGCAGAAGGGCTGCTTCGACGTACGTGTGGCGCTGAGATAGCCGCTCCCTAGCTCGAATACGACGGGACGATAGCCGGAGAAGGAGCCTGTCCCTAGTATCCTCTGCTGCTGCGAGGCCGCGAGGCCGTCGCTAAAGTCGGCGGGCCCCATTGGCACGGTTATGATGAGGCTGAAAGGGACAAAAAGCACGTCATAGCAAAAAGACGCGAAGGATGCAACGAGGTCGAGACGCCTTTTGTGTGAGTGGCGGATATCCCGGTTCTCTTCACTGTGGGTCCGAATCGTCCCGGGTCAGAATTGAGGTGAAATCCGAATCTAGACCTGATTATTTGCAGCTCTTCTTCGTTGGACCACAATCGGCGCTCCAGCGGTTCACGTTCGGGCGCTGCTAACTTTGGTTAAGCATATACATGCATACGCCAATAGGGAATCGACTGAAGCAGTGTACTTTAAAACCAGTGAACTGAGTGGAAAGCTGGAGACGCGAAGAGAAAAAAAAGATGGGTCGGTGACTCGACGCGGCGTTGCAATTGTCAGCAGGCGGGAATCGATCCGAAGTGCAGCACCCTAGCTGCATGCAGCTCTGTAGCAGAATGGGTCGGGAGAGCTGAACGCTAGATAATGAGAGACATGAGTCTTTGCGGTAGAAATAACGGAATCAAAAGTATCTATGTAATTGCTGGGATTAGTAATTGACCATGGGCTGGTGGATCAGGAACCTCCGTCCCTCCAATCCCCACCCGACCTCGGAGCTCAAAAGCACCAACCCCACAGCCTTGGCGAAGCCGAAGTGTCGACGACAGCAATGTCTGCCTTGCTTCCAGTTCCCGCTGTCATTGCTGTGGTGGAGTGTATGCCAGGTACCCAATTGGCTTTTCCAAATGTTCTGTATGTAGAGCGTAATGTAGACACAGCAACCTTACTGAATACTGACAGGATTCCGCAGAGCCAGCTACCACGAGAGCTGTCCGTTTATTCAACTACGTCGAATCGATTGCAGGAGCTTCCCTACCTGGACCCAACAGCCCACCAGTTGCGGACAATTGGATATGATGAGTTGACTGCATGTGTAGCGCCGGCTGAGCTCCATTACAGCATTCGTAGAAGTTACGGATCCATGGATGTGGGTACCTTCCCACCGGGTAAGTTACCCCACGAAGCTTTACCAATGACGTTTTAGCCCCTCCAACTTCAACCATCCATCCACCGTAGCATGCCTCGTAGTGATACGAAAACCTCTAACGCAACGACGACGGCAACAACCCTCCTGATCCTCCTCCTCCTGCTAGTATCCTTCTTTCCAAGTCTATTCCACTTTCTCTGGACGCTGCCCTTCCACGCGCTGTTCTTCTACTCCTCCGATTCCACTCCCTATTCCCCACCTTGTTCTCCCTCACCAACACCGTCGCCGTCGCAGCCCCAAACAATGTGGTTCCAGAAACAGTTCACCCTGCCGGCCCGTGCCCGGGGTTCTTACCTGATCACCGACACGGTGCTTAAGGAGGTGCCCGAGATTGGGTCGTACAAGGTCGGCTTGCTTAACCTGTTTATTCAGCACACCAGCTGTGCGCTGAGCCTGAACGAGAACTGGGATCCGGTCTGTATCCCCGGCCCAACCCCCTCCGCCGTGGCTAGGTGGGAATGAGGATAATCAGGGCTGACCGCGGGCTGTTGTTGTTTTTGTTAACTGCAGGACGTCAGAGCAGATATGAGTGATACGTTGGACAGGATTGTGCCCGAGGCTGGGCCCAAGGGAGAAGCGCTATATCGGCACGATGCGGAAGGTATGCAGGCTTTCAATGGGAGAGTTCTTAAAACTAGAGGAAGGGGAGTGGTACTGATGAGTGCTGCCTGGCGGTGGACAGGACCTGATGATCTCCCCGCGCATGTGAAATCAGCATTGATCGGGGCAAGTGTGACGATTCCCATCAAGGATGGCAAGCTGGTAAGTTGGAATGCCGCCTGGCAGGAGAGCTTGAATGGTCGTGCTGACAGTACGTTCAGTGCACTGGGACATGGCAAGGCATCTGGTACCTCGAGTTCAGAGCGGCAAAGCACTCGCGCAGAATAGTGGCGACCATTCAAGGTGAGAAGGCGTGATTTACAAGTACGGGAATTTCTAGAATGGAATCTTCGAATGCGATTTTGTCATTCAAGCATGGCGACGGGAACAGCTCTGTTCCACCTCGCTCTGGTATTCTCGCCGAAAAGTACACCATACCGGGCACCCGACGCCAAACGCCTCTACCAATCAATGACCCTGTAGCTGACCGAATGTCGTGTACTGTGCTTCGATCTCCATCCACCGAGAATCGTGTTCAGTGTGTTCCGTTCTCCGTCTTCATGTCCACGTCGTCACCGCCAGCCAAAACCTTGGTCTTGGGCACGTCTCCATCGGTTGGGGCGGCGCCAGGGGTGACGGCAACCACCTCGCCGTTTTCGTCGACAAACTCAAAGTTGTAACGGCTGAGGAGGTGGGGGATGGCGGACAGTTGGGGGCCATATCTCGCAGTATTATCGTAGAGCTCAAAGAGTGGAACCGCCAGCAGCTTCATGTTCTTGGGAACGCTCAGGACCTCTGCGGGAGCTAGGTCAGCCTGTGGGATCTTTGGGATGTGGCAATGCTCAAAACATACTTGACTTTGGCAGCTGGATGAAATAGAGCTTCTTGCACTCCTTCGGGCGCGTGATGTGGGCGGGCACGAAGGGGTACATGAAGGTCTCAAAGTTGGGCCTCCACCACTGCGCAAGACAGTCTCCGACCTGCCAGTCGCCCGCCTTCTTGCCCTCGCCAAGGCTGCCAACCGGGGCTAGTCGTTCGTCGAGGCGCGCCTTGAAGCCCTCAATCTCGTCATCCTCGGGGCGCAGGTAGTCGCCGGGCAGCTTGAAGAAGGCGTTGGCAATCTGCAGCATGAGAATGTGGGGGTGGTTGTGCTCGTGGCAGACAAGGATGCCCTCGCAGGTGCGGCGCATGCCGTGCGCCTGGTAGTGCTCCTCGAGGCGCTTCAGCCGCGCCAGCACGCTCGGGTCCTCTTCTGGTTGCGTCTCCTTGACGCCAAAGGTGTAGTTTGACAACGGGTACAGCCGGATCGTCTCGGGCTGGTTTGCATTGAAGGGCAGCGGAATAATGGGCGGCTGCGAGCTTTGCAGAGCCGTCGGCGTAATCGTCGACATTGTTGCGGGATGTGAGGCTGGGAAGGAGACGGGAATGTGTAGGTGGCTGTAGACCGAAGGAAACCACAGTGATGCGCACTATGTCAGGTTGCTTGGCGAAGGCCGATTTGCGGCGGAGATGATGTACCTTGGTTTGTTTTCTGGATTACCGTGGATGATGCTGATTCTTTACATGCTTTACCTCCGTATGTACACGGGTGGAACGAAGTTCGGCAACCCTGACTCCTGAGGAAGCTGCGGTGGCAGAATGTGGACCAGACTAAACGGCGAAGGGAAGGCGGTCAAGATTTCGCACTGTGAATCCAAACCCATGGACCCAATCTCCAGCCGATGCATTGCTTGAGCCGCAACAACTTACACCAACGTCGTTTCTCCAGTCCAAATGTCAACATGGCACACAATGGAGATTGACTGACAGGCGCACCTTCCTGTGTAGTGCATATATAGACATTGGTTCCTGGGGCACTAATCCTTACAAAGCTGAAAGCAATAGTTCTGCGATCAAACACGATGCTGCCTGATTCCGATTCAAGATTCAGCGACCATTGCCTTCGGATTCCATATACTCATGAGGCAGACACCCCTTACATAGGTAGTCCTTACGAGTTTGTGCCTGGTCGATCGCATGAATTCCTTCCCAGGGGAGATTTCAATAACCTCTGATTTCTCTCCTCTCCTTCTTTGACTTTCTTCCCTCTCCAAACCCCCCGCCTACTTCATTTCTCCTGACTCACACATCCACAACCAATTCCACCTCAATCCGCTGCACCAGAGCGACTCTCAACTCTTCTCTTTTTTCCAACTTGGCAGTCTGCCACCAAGTTGAGTCTTGTTTCTTTTCAGCCTTTCACAGTCACACCAACTTTGTCCAAGACTGCTCGATCTTAAACGAGTTGGGCTACTAGGTTTTGCTCCCTCACAAATCCGCACTTCCCAAAGGTTTCTGTTTCTTCCCCCACAAACTTTTCGGGATTTCCTCTTCTACTACGGTTCAAGCGACCAAACTGGATCTGAGTCATCAACTTCCTGCCTTCCACTTGGCGCCAACTTCTCAGCTCCCCGTCGTTCTCCATTCAGCGCTCTTGTACCGATTTCTGCGCAGCTTCCGGATGCAGTAGATCGACATTCGGTCTTTACTCTCAGAAAGGGTTGATCGGATGCCATCAGGTAAGTCGCTTTCGACCGACATCTGTTTACAAAATGGCTGCTGTCTGCGCAAAACCTGGGTGTTGCTACCCTTACCGACCCATCGTTATGATTTAGAATGGCGATGCGCTTCGCTGTCACTAGCGTGTCTGAAATTAATTATTTATTCATCAATCTTCTGCTTACATTGGAAACCACCTAAAATTGTGTAGCTGACATCTCCCAGCACATCATGGATGAGTCCAGGGATTTCATGGGCCTCGACTCGCTCCAGGCGCTGATCTCGGACGGCTCGGCGTCGAAACTCGAGCAAGGAGTTGAAGTTGGCCTCAAAATCCTCGGTGACGTGAAGGCGGCCTTCGCAAATGCGAAAGGTGTCGCTGAGATTGCTCAGTGGATCAAATCGAGTGATAGGCTCCGCTCCCAGGTCGGATATGAGCGGACTGTAGTTGGAGTTGTTGGGAGCACTGGAGCCGGGAAGAGCTCAGTCATCAACGCGGTTCTGGATGAGGAGGGTCCCGTCCCGACAAACTGCATGCGAGCTTGCACTGCAGTTATCACCGAGCTTGCCTACAACTCTTCAGACCAACAAGAGGAGAGGTATCGTGCGGAAATTCATTTCATCACCGCCAATGAGTGGGCCAACGAGCTTCGCATTGTGCTCGAAGACATCAAAACCAGCCCGGATGTGTTCAGCACCGACTCCGCAAGCGCTGATAGCGAGACCAGCATTGCATACGATAAGATACGCTCGGTGTACCCATTTTTGAAGAGCGACGAAATCAAAAAGGGCAAGTCTGTGCTCGAGGAATTGATTCAACACCCCTCGGTCAAGGGGCTTCTCGGCACGGTCACTCGGATTGCAAGTCCCAGCTCTGAGAAATTTCATTCTCATCTCAAGCAATTCATTGACTCCAAGGAGAAGACTCGGGGCAGGAAGAAGGAGCCGGAAGTTATGGAGTATTGGCCACTCGTAAAGGTCGTCAAGCTCTTTGTGCGGTCTCCCATTCTCAAGACAGGCCTTGTCCTGGTCGACCTGGTAAGCCACAAGCCTCGTCTTCGACTACAAACTGAAACCCTAACAAGCTGTATAGCCAGGTATCCACGACTCCAATGCTGCTCGGTCTGCAATTGCGTCTAGATACATCAAAGAATGCTCTGGACTTATGGGTTGTTGCGCCCATTACCCGTGCGGTCGATGACAAGGTTTCCCAAACCCTGCTCGGAGATTCGTTCAGACGTCAACTGCAGTTTGACGGCACATATTCCAAAGTCACCGTCATATGCTCGAAGGCAGATGACATATCTGTCACGGAAGCGTTAAAGGCGATGCGTGAGGAGGAACCGGCACACGGACTTCATAATCGGGCCAAGTTTCTCGAATGTGAACGAGAAAAGCTCCAGGAGCCATCCAGAAACCTGAAAGAGGTGATTGACGAACTCAGCCACGTTATGGATGAAAATCAAACCGAAATTGGTGGTCTCAAATCGGCCATCCGGGGTCCAGATGATGAGGATGGCCTCGTCCTTGTTTCATCGCCGGGCTCCCGCAAGAGGACAACACGGCAAGCGGCGTTAGAAGCTCGCAAGCGTTTGCGGCGTCAGCCCGATAGCGACTCAGACACTGAATAGGATGAGGGGTCAGTTGCTTCGGAAACCGAGACCGAACAGGAGCGTATTGCCAGAGAGGCCGCACAGGAGCGCCTGGAACAGATCGAAAACCAGCAGACCAAGATGCATGCTGAGCGCAAAAAGTTGAAACAAGAGCTCCGGCCTATTCAACGGAGACTGAAAGAGGTCAAAAAGGAGCTAAAATCGCTCAACAATCAGGTCAAGCTTGCCTGCGTCAAATACCGAAATGACTACGTCCGTCCAGAGATCCAGGCACAGTTTGCTAATGGTATCAGAGAGTGAGTTACTATTCTTGTAACATGCCCAGCGATCACTCCTGATTGAGCCTTAGGATTGATCTCGACAATGCTGCCATGACAAGAACTTCGACGAGACTCAGTTCAAATGCGACTACGAAGCCATTGCAAAAAAGCTTCCAGTATATTGCGTATCCAGCAAAGCGTACCAGAAAATATCTGGCAGACTGGACAAGGATGACGTGGTTGCAGGTTTCCTCAGCCTCGAAGATACCGAAATTCCGGCTCTGCAGAGGCATGCGTTGGGAATTGTCCAAGAGACACGGGCGTCGACATGCCGCCGCTTCCTAAGCGACCTCAGCCAATTCATGAGTTCCCTCCATCTCCAGGTTGTTCTCTCAGACCAACCGCTAAAACTAGCGGATGGTTTGAGGAACAAAGAGATCCAGGTTCTCGATCAAATGGTGGCTGACCTCCGAAAGGTATGAGTCACTTGATAAACAGCATATAGTCGTGAGCATTCATAGCTGAGCTAACTCACATCCTCCGTTAAGGATCTATGTTCTACCGTTGATCAGGCATTCGCTCAAATCGGGGAGATAATGGACCTGAACATTTTTCTCAAGTTTGCGTCGGCAGCTAGCCTCGCATCCGACACAGCACCCTCAACGGTGAATTCCTGGTTCTGTCGCAGGGATGAAGGCGGACTCAGCTTTATGACTTTCCGTGCCACTTGTGTCCGAGAGTAGGTTACAACATCACCCTGAAGATATACTGGGATTCCTTACTGACACCTTCTCCAGTGGTGCATTCAAAGGTGCGAAGGGGCCGATGGATTTCAATAAAGGTGAGCTACGCTTTTCCTCGAACACTCCTCGCACTAGACTGTCAGGCTTCGTTCTGACCCGCCTCAGCTCTTGCGGAACCCATGATGAAGTACATGGCTCGGTCATGGGAGTATGTTTATTCCAACTACTTCCCTGACCAACTCAATGTACTTGGCGGAGACTTAGGAGGACATCTGATGGCTTTCCGGACACGGATGGCTCTGCGCCCGCAGCTGAAGAAGGGCGCGTCCTTTGGCCTTGTGTCGCGTCAGGTCAAAATACTGGAGGACACACTCAAAGACTCTGACGAGCTATTGGCGCTGCTTGGAACTGGACAGAAAGAAGCCAACCGGCTTCTCATTCCGCACGTCGCTGAAGCGATGAAAAGCGCTTATGCAGATATCCTTCAGGAGAAAGGTGAGGAACTCCCGAGGCCCATCTCGTATATAATTTCTCACAATCTCTCAGGCCCTGGTTGCTACGATCGAATGAAAGATATCATGAGCAGCCACATCTCGATGTGGCGAGACACCATGTTTAAAGGCGCCCTTCAAAAGGTTGAGAATGCTCTCAGAGACACTCTTGCCAACCTCCGGTCCCGAGTCGACAACAAGGTCGAAGACATTTTGTCCATCATCAGCAAGAACTACAGCGCGCTGTTGGCTGACCAAAACATATTCAAGGCTCTGGCTACTTCTCGGGAGGCGATCCGGCTGGTGCTGGGCGAAGTTGATGAGCAGTTCCAGCACGTCTTGCTCGCCCCATCCCACCAAACTGCCAGTGTCCCGGACAAGATTGCTGAGGCGGACGCAGCCACTGTGACTGTCAAGGAAGAGGAGCTCTCTGACGATGGATTAGGAGCACCAACTGGCGCCAATGTGGGAGCCGAAAAGTCCGCAATCCCGGATCGGGATGGCGGTGTTCATATGAGCAACGCTTGAGACCATTCATTTCTCGACACGGTGATTGAAGCTTGGTTCTCCTGCGGGTTCTAAGCTCGAGCTGTCCCGAAACCGTCTTCAGGTTTGCCGTTTCTTCAACTAATGCCTGAGGACTGTCACATTTGGCCAAGTGTGGTCGTATTAGGTCACCGGATGTTTCTTCCCCTCAACTGTTTCATTTCCTCTCTCTATCTGTCTGTCCTTCATCTAACTCGGTTTGTCCCTCCTTTCCGTGAGTGACGCCAGGCTTAGGCGTGCCCGGGACGCTTCCTAGCCTGGGGTTGAGGATCATGTCAGTCGTCGACATTGTCACAGTCTGATATGGTATGGAAGCGTATCTGTGGGGGCTATTTGAAGAAGGAATCCAGACCGCGTCCAAGGACGGATGTTCGTGTTCAAGTCGAGTCTCATCGTCCCAACCCTCAAGGGCTCAGATCTATTCTGTATTACCAGGAGGATTGAGAAACCATGTCTACTGTGTAGTGGGATGGTTCAGCTATGGGAACAGCTTGTGACAGGGCGTGAGCGCTTATCAGTCCGGGCGAAGGAACGATATGGACAGAGTCTGGCCTTATCCTGATGATGGATTCACACTTGTTCTGGGCTTATGCTCAAATAGGTACCTAGGTACCTTAGCTTAGCTACTACACTAAGTTACATTCGCAACCGGTTACCAATCGCAGTATAAAGTTCCCAACTGTCTGCATTCTCGTAGCTGCAGTTAATTCATCCATGATAGTTCTGGTGAGCGGTTGGCCAGGATGTTGTAGTTGCCGTCATTGCGTAGTGCCAATTACGTATAAGAGGCTGCTCTCGAACACGCTGGTCCCTCTTTAAAATTGATTGCGTGCATACGAACTGCACGAGCGCTGTCGGAATGCTGGATCGCCAATGGATGCCACCCATATCCAGCACGCTGGCGCTGTGACCCCACCACCACCCCGCCCGCGAATAAGCGGCCACCCCGTCGAAATGACAAGCCACGCCCGACGCCCAACCCGGCGCGCCAAGAATCAACCGCTGAGTCGAGGCCTGAGCCGGTAACTTGCCGGCTTCTGGAACCGCTAAACCTTGCAGTCACAGTGGAGTGGAGGCTCATCGTTGACGTTTGCTGGCGGTCTACCTCACAACCAGCGTAAACCAACGTTCCTCTACAAACTCAAAATCTTTCCCTTGTTTGCAACCACTTTCGCGCCTTTGTGGGTTCTGTAACGTGGCCGCGACCCCGAATCGCGAGTTGCCTGACGACGACAGAGGTCCGGACCATGATTTGCAGACTGCCAATCACGAGTCAATCAGGTCACGCGCAGCACTGGTCTGCCTAGGTTCCGGGCTCCGGCATCGCCCCGCAACAAGAATGGACGACGCCGCGAGGCTCGTGTCTGAGCTACAAAGCAAGCTCGCCCAACTCGACGGCAAAGTCGCGGCTTACCAGCATGATATGCTGGCCGAATTTCAAAGACACATGGATGACTGCTTGAAGGACTACCCGGACCACGTCTCCAACGAGGTGTCGAGAATCATCGCCCAGTCCATGTCCAGATATCCGGCGTTATGTCCCAGGTTTGGCGATGCACCGGACTCACCCGCAATTGACCGGAATGCGTGGAACGGCAACAAGTCGCCGCCGCCCATTCTCCGCCATACTTCAGGCATTCCTAAGGAAAGCGCACGGAGCGCACATGCGCGAGAGAGGGAGTTCCACGGTCTGTTTACGCCGACATACCTGCCACTTCTCGAGAGCAATAACCACATCCGCCGCTCGTCTGAAGCATCACAACCCGCATCCCCTAGACAGACAACCCTTCCATTGTCGCTTGAAAATGTGGAAAAGGTGGAGAAGTCCAGCCAACCAGTTCCTACCTCACCCAAGCTCAGGCCAGCTCCGATTAGACGTCTGACTGACCGGTCCTCGTCGTCGGTCGAGTCCTCGGGGAGTGACGCAAAAGTACGACGGAGTGCACTGCGCCGGTCATCTAGCTCAAATAAGGGCAGTCCGCGTCGGGTTCGTTTTGAGTTCCAGGGCGAGGAGGTTTTCCCGGCATCTCCTGTGCACCAGGCATCAACCATTACCCCAGCCCCGGTAGGCGAGGCGCAGCCTCAGAGCGAGGCTGACACGTCAGCCATCGCCACCAAGGAGGATGAGTCAGTCTCGTACCTTGGGACGTCGCTTCTCGATGTCGAAGGCGAGGAAGATTCATTTCCCAAACCAAAGAAAGTATCATCCACGCAGGCACTCCAGGCGCTCACTCGGAGTCCGTTAGAGGAGGGAACAGTCTGGACAGTTGTCAACCCGGATCCCGGAGAGCCCGTCATTATGAGAGGCGGGAAACCGACCGAGGATGCGCGGTACTCATGCCCTCCCAAAGTCGACTCGCAGGCGACTATCCGGCCGACGAGTGTTGCAGAAGACGAGACACCTGCAGGCGGCCTTCTTGGCTCACCCATCGAAGACATAGGGAAGTACGATGAAGACGAGAACGCCTCTGAGGACGACTTTCTCTCGATAAGACCGACGAGGAAGACCCCTTCCCCGGCTGCGACCCGCCCACTCGCCGGTCCACCTGCTCACTCCCCTTCTACTGCTCCGGATACGGCAACGACGCCTGTGCCCACCAGCAACAAGGATGTAGACGAAGAGGATTCCCTCTTTGACTTTGAGGAGGGAGGAGAATCTTCATCTCAGCCCCAGAGCAAACCACAAAAGTACCTTCCAGAGCCCGAGGACGATGAGGACGAGCCAATCCCTGAGCCTCGCGTGAAAGGTCTGGAGAAGGTTGAACAAGAAGAGCAGGACGACGAAAACGGTAAACTGCCAGCTGTATCACCCTCGGCGGCCCTGTTTGGGCACAGTATTGGGTCGTACAAGGGTCACCGGCTGAGCATCAACCCGATCACCAACCCGAAGCTGTACGACGAGATTGCCAACATGGAGGACGTGCACTTCCTTGTCGGCAGCATCGATGGCCGCTCTGGGGTGGATAATGTGGACCCCAGCAGCTATCGGGCGGCGATCCTAGCTCAGAACCGTGGTGGCACGCCGCGCAGCTTGACGGAGAGGCTGGCACTGGAGGAGGCCATGGAACGACGCAAGGCGGCCAAGAACATGGAGGATAGAGACTAGAGGCATCTACATGCATTGTGAGCCCGTGATTGCGGCTCTGGGACGAGCCGCGGGTGCATGGGGTGGCGTGGTTGGCTATCCGGGGTGCATTTTAAGCAAACAGCATTCGGGGCTTCCTGGGTCATGGACGAGGGTCGGGATGAGGCTGGGCGGCGACGACATTACATCGGTTTACTTGTATTATACTATAGCTGCATCGTGATACCATCGATAGGCCGGCTGGGGGTTAAGGGCGGATGGAACAGGGCGACAGAGTTGCAGAAGCGAAACTGCTTGCAACGGATATTAGCGAGAATCCAGATTTTATCGTTGTCTTGAGAATGGTTGCCCGAGAGCATGAGGTCCAACGCTCGACTCCACTCCGGGTCTGAACCGTGAGGCTTCGTTGCGTGATGACTTCCGAGAACACCGGCAGATACCCAAACTGGATCCCTAAATACTCCATCGCAGCGGCGGCGAGCATTTCATTTTCGGATCTTGGCCGGCCCAAACGGGCCGAGGATGAGGTGCATTGAAGTAACACACCAAGCTGACCAATCAGGGTAAAAAGCGACCGTGTCAAAGAACAGACCGCGCATCTCTCTAGGAGGCTTGTGCTGTGCTTGACTTCACAATGAAACACCACGATGGTCGCCATGAATTGCTGACCGACAACCTTCTTTTATCCTTTCATGGCCTCGAAGTCGCCAATCCTTCAAATACAACACAGGTCTGTCCCGTAGACAGCACAAATGCAGCCCAGTTCCACTTTCAATTTACGCCGTCGCAACACGTTACAGAGCATGACCTCTGCACCGGCCATCTAGCTGTCTAGGTCTCGACCGTCTCGAGCGCCGAGCGCCGCCTCCTACCCGACGACGAAAGGCCTTTGGTCGAACACACGAACGGCCCGGATAAGCGGACTAAGACAGACAAGCCCTACTTCTCGAGCAGTTCTGACCCTTCCCACCACACCAAAAACACCACAATGCGTCTCTCCGCCCTCCCGTTCCTCACCCTCGCCCTCTCCCCACTCACCGCAGCCTACACCCCGCTCTCAGACGACGCCCTCCGGTCCCTACCAACCCCATCCCAGGAGGACTTCGACCCCTCCCACCCAGGCCCCTCCGGAAAGGGCCTCCTCGCACCCTTACTAATCCCACGGGTACCGGGAACACCAGGCCAGCAGGCGGCCCAGCAACATTTCATCTCCTTTTTCCGCTCACAATTACCCGAATGGCGCGTGTCATGGCAGAACTCGACGGGTACCACCCCGCGGACGGGCGACCGGCAGATCCCCTTCCAAAACATCATCCTGCGCCGCGAGCCCCCCTGGATCCCGCCCGACAGGCCCGGGACTGCTGCATTACTCACTCTGGTTGCGCACTACGACAGCAAGATTGAGCCTGAGGGGTTTCTGGGCGCAACAGACAGTGCGGCGCCTTGCGCGGTGCTGATGTTTGTGGCGCGGGAGATTGAGAAGGCGTTGGTCAGGATGTGGTCGGCGTCGTCGTCGTCGGCGGCGGGTGGGAAGAAACAGGGCGAGGGGGATGTGGGCGTGCAGATACTCTTGTTGGATGGGGAGGAGGCGTTTGTGAGCTGGACGGATACGGATTCGTTGTATGGTGCTAGGTCCCTCGCAGACGAGTGGGAGGCTACGCCATACCCGGCCATGTCCACCTTCAAGAACCCACTACGGCAGATCAGCCTGTTTGTGCTCCTCGACCTGCTCGGCGCAGCCAATCCCGAGATTCCGTCGTACTTTCAGAGCACGCACTGGGCGTACCAGAAGATGGCGACGCTCGAGGGCAGGCTACGCAGCTTGGGAGTGATGGAGACTAAGCCGAGCAAGCCGTTCCTGCCGCAGGGCGGCAAGGCGGCGAGCGAGTTTCATGGCAGAGCATTCGCCGTGGGCGACGACCATGTGCCGTTCATGGCCAGGGGCGCGCCGGTACTACACCTCATCCCCTCGCCATTCCCGAGGGTGTGGCACACGATGGAGGACGATGGGGACCATCTAGATATGCCTACCGTGAGGGACTGGGCACGACTTGTCACGGCCTTTACGTTGGAGTGGATGGACGTGCAAAACGGGGAGTCGAAGGGGTGAATAGGCCACCGTGGGAACAACCGAGATGGACACAATCTTGGTGCTTGAAAATGTTTATACAGTTTCACGAGTGTGGCGTCCACTGGATCCCCTGAGAGACCCTGCCTACTGCAAGAGCGGTGATGCCAGCTTGCGCGATTCCGCGCTTAACTTATGCCGACGGGAGGAAGCCCGGCTTAAGCTTAAGAGTAACTTCTCTGGAAGACAGGTATGCTTGGTTGCGAGCAGAGGAAAGGGAGGCATGCTGCAGCAAAACAAGCGTGCGGGTGAGGACTCTGGATTGGATAAATACACAAACCTGGAAAGGATCTGGCTGTTGAGTCTAACGTTAAGGCTGTTCCTTGGATCAAAAATATACCCAGCCGGACTTTGACTCTGGCTTCTCATGAGCAATGGGCCAATAATTTGGGTTGTTGGAACCTGGCCTGGCCTACAGAAGCCCATGGAGGCGAAGATTGGAGTTACACAGTTGACCAATATCATCCATCTTAGGGAACCATACCTGTCACAGGGTAATGTACGTTACAGTACTTGGTGGTAACTTACAGTACCAATAACGGTTAAGTGCAATAATTAGTTAGGCGCCGCAATGGGTCAGCGGCCTGTCCGGTAACCTGACCACCTCATCCTAATGCAGCGTGTTTCGGTTGGGTTTGAAACATTCCATTTTTAAGTGAGTGGGAAGCAAAGCAAAAGGACTATATTTTCCTCTGCCCAGAAACTGTTGCGCTGTGCTGCCCGTCTTTCTCGCGTGTCGGACATCCCTCGGTACTCACCGGCCGCCACCGACAACACCATCTGCATTGTCGGCGGGGTACCTACTTATTACCTTATATACGCGGGTCTGCGCCCAGCCTCCCTCAACACTAGCAAAACTCCCGTGACAGTCAATAGTTGCGCCACCCATCATTTGTCTTGCTGCAGAGACGCATCAGGCATCTCTGCTCTGCAAATACGGCTTCTCACGGATCTCAGGTCTCAACGCACGCCGCAGCAGGTGCTACTCCCGTTCGCAAGGTTGTAACTGTTGGCAGTGTCCTGTTTGACCCCCGCTACACCTCTATTCCGCAACCTCCTCCAACCGCCCACTTCGCCATCTTTGAGGGTCACCAACGTCCCTCTGCCTCCTCGTCGTCCATCGAAAACTCGATTTCTAACTGGCGCGCCCAAACCATGGACGGTAAAAGGCATCCGAACTCGTTCCAGCAGCTGGAGAAGCTGGGCGAGGGAACCTACGCTACAGTGAGTCATTACGGCATTTTGCTTGGTTCCTCGTTTGGCACTTGACTGATCTGGCTTGTTTAGGTCTTCAAAGGCCGCAACCGTCAGACGGGCGACCTTGTTGCTCTCAAGGAGATTCACTTGGATTCCGAGGAAGGCACACCTAGCACGGCCATCCGCGAGATTTCCCTGATGAAAGAGCTGAAGCACGAAAACATAGTGGCGCTCCACGATGTCATCCACACCGAGAACAAACTGATGCTTGTCTTCGAGTACATGGACGGTGACCTGAAGAAGTACATGGATACGCATGGTGACAGGGGCGCCCTGAAGCCCATAGTCATCAAGTCCTTCATGTACCAGCTGCTGAAAGGGATTGATTTCTGCCACAAGAATCGGGTTCTTCATCGCGATCTGAAACCGCAGAACCTGCTGATCAACAGCAAGGGTCAGCTCAAACTCGGCGACTTCGGTCTCGCTCGCGCCTTCGGCATTCCCGTCAACACCTTTTCGAACGAGGTTGTGACACTCTGGTACCGTGCACCTGACGTCTTGCTCGGCAGCAGGACTTATAACACGAGCATTGACATCTGGTCGGCCGGCTGCATTATGGCCGAGATGTTTTCCGGGAGACCGCTATTCCCAGGGACTACCAATGAGGATCAGATCATCCGCATCTTCCGCATTATGGGGACGCCAACGGAAAGAACCTGGCCAGGGCTTTCGCAGTTCCCCGAATACAAGACGACCTGGCAGATGTATGCGACGCAACCTCTGAGCACCATCCTGCCCCAGATCGATCCCTTAGGTATCGACCTGCTCCAGCGCATGCTGCAGTTGCGGCCAGAGCTTCGCATCACCGCGGCCGATGCCCTGAACCATCAGTGGTTCCATGACATCATTGCGGCACAAAAGCACCACCCCCAACACCACCAAGTGCCACAGCCAATGATGCATCCTCATGGAGGCTATCAGCAGCCGGTTCCAAGCCAAGGAAACTACGGCGGCTACTAGATGGAGCCGCCGACGATGGCGCAGAACAGTCAGCTATAGGGAACCTCGACGACAGCTGCAGGCCAGTCCTTGGATTTGGGGCTTCCGTTGGACTTCTCAGGCCATATTTGGACGCACCCACAAAACCCAGCATATCCCTTTCATGGCGTTGACTGGACGTGTCAGAACACAATATCGACGAACCCTGCTCGAAACCAAGGCTGGACGTATCCGAATATGGTTCCGGCGTATCCATCTCAAGCCGCCAATCCAGTATTTTATAACGGGGCACCATCCTACTACGCTTCACATGACTTGAATCCGGTATACCCCGAAACGGGACCCTCGAATCTTCCTTCCTCACTCAATCAGGTGTATTTGGACCCAGGATCAGCGAACTTTCCTGAAAGCGTTGATCAACAGTTTACAGGAACGGAAACATGCAGTCTTCCTGGAGACGTCCCTGAATTTTGCAGCTATGAGGAAGCAACGAATTCTCGCAGATCCACCGACTAGCCTTGCGGCTCCAGTCTATATTTCTATCGAGTGATCCGATGTGAGCGTGGGACCAGGAGTTTTTATTTGATACCTCGGATGGCAAGGTCTTGTTTTTCCAACATGCTCAGCTTTGCCGCCGTGTCCATGTGCTCGTGTCTTGGCCGCGAGGACACCCCCTGAATGATGCAGTCTTATGGCGAACTGCCTAAGCCTGCTGCCACCTTTGCAGACAGGATCCATCACTTGCCTATGGGAAGTTGGATGGATAGGGAACACTGTTTGAGATTATGAAGTGGTTTTTTCTGTTCTTAGGACGCTACGGTGTATGGCAATGCACGTTAGACGGAGGATTGGGTGGGTAGTGAGGGTGGGAAAAGGATGGGTGTTGATACCTTGTCACAGGCGAGGAAGCGAGGCGGTAGGAATGTTTTCGTTTTCGTTCTCATCGAGGAGCGGGAATACGGGAAAGGCGGCGGACAGCAGAAGGGAGTCGGGACGGGCCAGAGAACTCTCCTTATTGTGCATAAGCGGCATTGGGCGGTCAGGTAGTGTTTCCATTAATCAATGGTTTGCTGCCGGTAATGACTAGATCATCACCCTTTCAAGGTCGTGATGCTATACGAAGCAGGGAAGCATCAAGGCGAGACTGCCTTCAGAGATAGTCAGGGGCGAGCACCAGGCTGAGCTAACATGGAAAGCCTGGCAGCCGTAAAAATGGTAAAATTTCACTAAAGGCGCGAATTACCGGTAATAAGGAGGTAACATTGCGGATATTCTTATCGCAAGGCTAAACCAACTCCACATCTCTCATCCGGCGATACCCTTGGCACATTGCTTGCCTGCTCTTGAATTCTCCGTTCAATGAGATACACAAAGAGAGGCATATCGACTTCAGGCACACGGAGAGAAAATTAAACCTTCGCCTCATGATTTTACTTTACCAACGTTCTTTTCAATTGCCTCATTGATATTGCGACTTCCGCCGCGATACGCCGATCGCGATGGACTCTCGGAGAGGTTCCCCACCCCGTATAAGCGCTCCCTCCCCTCGCGGCCAGAAGCTAACCGACGTTCTCTGTGGCACCAGATGAGGAGGCTACCATCAAGGTCGCCTCGGCTAAGAACTCAGTTCCTCCCTCCAAGCCGCAGTCGTGGGGGAAAATCAAGCTCAAGAAGGCCTTGCCAAAGCAGGCCAAACCGGGCAGTTGGAAGGAAGCCAACATCCTTGATGGTTCGCGTCGCTGCGTTTCCTTTCCCGTGAAGCAATAGCAGGCTGACCCAACTCTTTTACTAGAAGATAGGAAGAAATCCAAAGATGGTGCCATCACCGCCGCCTCCCCGAGCCCCGTCATCAACCAACTGGACGACTTGAGCCGCGACACATTCAGCAGCGGCCGCCCCGTCGAAGATATTCCGGAACTTTACCAATGCAAACTCTGCAAGAAAGGCATTACACGGACCGCGGCCAAGGACCACATTGCGAACTGCCTGAAAATAAAAAAGGAAAAGGCCCAGCGTAAGAAGGAGGCCCGCGAAGCGCGCGAGCGGTTGAAGGAGGCTGCGCGGGAGGAGGAGTTGCGCAAGCTGGAGGAGGAAAACGGAGGGCGGGCTGGCGGCGACGACGACAGCGACGATGACGACGAGGACAAAGCCGGCAAGGCGACCAAGAAACTGGCGGGCAAGAATACCAGTGTCGCCGGCAAGAAGAGGAAGGCCGAGGGCGAGCTCGACAAGGGGAAAGCCAAGAAGAAGAAGGAAGAGCCCAAGCCCAAGGTGGCCAAACCCAAGGGTCCCGTCGACGTTGAGCGGCAATGCGGCGTCCTGCTACCAAACGGACAACCGTGCGCCCGCTCACTAACCTGCAAGAGCCACAGCATGAGCGCCAAGCGCAGCGTGCCCGGCCGCTCGCTGCCCTACGACATGCTGCTGATGGCGTACCAGAAGAAGAACCAGGCCAAGCAGCAAAAGGCCGCCATCGACGCCAACGCGCCGCTCGAGGACGAGGACGACGCCAACGCGGGCGCCGTCGACAGCGACGAGGAGACGGCCGCCGTCATGACCGCCCTGGCGAGCTGGAACCCGCGGCCCGTAGTACCCCAGCCCGTGTTTGCCCCCGTCAAGCGCCAGTACCAGCTTGCGCGCCTCCACGAGCAGCTCCAGGCCGCCACCAACGGCGGGCGGGTCAATATTTTCAAAGTTGTCGGGTTCGGCGCCCAACGGCTGCCGGACGGGCATCCGGCCCTGTACGATTTTGATGACGCGCCGGGCGAGCCCGACACGGCTGTTATCGGTGGCGGCGGTGACTTCTCGCGGCGGTCGTCTAGCTTCAGCCTCGCGGGCCCACCGCAGCGCCGGCCGTCTGTGACGGGGCGAGCTTAGTCTGCTTAGCATGGGGGAAGTCTCTTTTTGCACAACTAAACTGGCGAAGCACTGGGAACTGGGAGAGCTTTTCTGGGCGTTTTGTGATTAGGTACAGGGATAGCGGACGGACGGAGCAGCGGTTGGGAACATCAGGAACGGAACAGCGGCATTCATCTTTTCGGGGGCCTTTGGGAGTGACTAGGACGGGTACAGCGGGCATCTGACATGGGTTGGGTCTTTGGGTATTGCTTTTGTTTTTCTGGTTTCTATCTTTCGTTCATCCCCTGGCTTCTTAGCTTTGATGATCGAGATGCGGTGGTGTATTTGGATTGTCGACTGTTATATACCCCTAGCCAATACATACGAGAACTGGTTCTACAACAGGCTGATTGCCGAGCTGAATGGAAGTACAGTCTCATTGCTAGAATAGATAAGCTCAGGATTAATGGCATGGCCAGTGATTTAAAGGCGATTCCTCAGATCTGAGTACAGTATCCTGCTCAGCGCATAGCCGAGAGGGATAGGTGGTTTGCCGTGTGTGTGTCCGGGATCCGATCTGCGGAGGGTAAGGGTACCTGGGTACCAAACCCGTAATGACGTCGTTGGTATCGCGCATGCACCTTTGACCTCGGCTCATATGCACCAGTCGCAAAGACACTACACATGAACTCTTACAAGTGATTCAATGGCATTACCGTGATGCCCAGGGAACAAATATATCCAATTGACCCCCCTCAAGCAAGCTGTTTGCGCTAACATCACCACGTCCTGCTTAAGACCACGAGGCCTGTCCTAACCCTCAGCCTTAACCCTTATCCATAGCTCTTCCTCAACACCCTCACCCAAGAAAGCGGTAAATGCCCCGCGCATCCAAACTGCTGCCCTCGATAGGGCACGCCGCCTCGGGCGCGTGCGGCACCGTCGTCTCGACGCTGGCAACCTACCCCCTGGACCTGGTCAACACGCGGCTCAAGGTGCAGCGACAGCTGCGCGCCGACGGGAGCATCCGGGCCGAGGACGCCTACAGCGGCATCCTCGACGCCTTTGCGAGCATCTATGCCAAGGAAGGCGGGCTGTCGGCCTTTACGGCCGGGCTCGGTGCTGATCTGGCCAAGTCGGCGGCTGACTCGTTTTTGTTCTTCTTGTTCTACACGGTGAGTCCCCCCACCGCGATTACCATGTCGTTCGGGCGTGGGATTGAGGGTGAGAGGCTGATGGGTGTACAACAGTGGTTCCGGGCGCGGCGACTCGGAAACCGCAAGGACACCAGCACACCGTACCTCCGCGCCGTCGAAGAGCTCGCCGTGGGCGCCGCGGCGGGGGCATGCGCCAAGCTGTTCACGACGCCCGCGAGCAGCGTCGTGACGCGGAGGCAGACGGCTAGCTTACTCGACGCAAGCTCAGGGGCGGGCGGGGGCATGAACGGGGACACCGCCGCCCACCAGCAGCAGCGGGACATGACGTTTGGCGAGATCGTCTCGGCCATCAGGCGGGAGCGCGGCCTGCTCGGCTTGTGGGCGGGGTACTCGGCCAGCCTGGTGCTGACGCTCAATCCGAGCGCGACGTTTTTCCTGCAGCAGATCCTCAAGCGTGCGCTGGTGCCGCGGGAGAAATGGGACGTGCCCGGCGCGTGGGTCACTTTTCTCCTGGCGGCGCTGAGCAAGGTCGCTGCGACGGCCATGATGTATCCGTTTCAGATCGCCAAGGCGAGGATGCAGGTGTCGGGAACGCCTGAGAAAAGAGATGGGGAGAAGAAGACAAGACGGGGCGGTCGAGGGCTAGCCAAGGAGACCATCTTCGCGACGGTGGTGAGGATAGCGAGAAGTGAAGGTCCAACGGCGTTGTATGATGGCATTGGTGGTGAGCTGCTGAAGGGGTTCTTCAGTCACGGCACGACCATGCTGTCCAAGGATATCATTCACCGGTTCATTGTGCAGCTCTATTTCACCATTTTGGCCATCCTGAAGGGGTATCCCCAGCTCAGATTGCGGTTCTTCGAGAGGATGCGAAACACCAGGGAAGAGGTCCGCAGAAGATATCTCCAGGCTTCGTCCGCTGGAGCAAAAGACATCCGTGGAGGAGCTCGCCATGTCAAGGAATTATTCGACCGCACGATCAAGGTCTCCCTTAGTCTATGGAGCGGCAGTTAGGAGGCTAGGCAAAGAAAATCTTGATAGCCCAATTGAATCAGCTGATAGCTGCCGGCTCAACCTCAACATCGAAATGTCACTGCGTCTTTCTTAACTTGATTGTTGCCGCCGGCCGAGAAACCCGTGCCTTCGCGCCGCAGCTCAACCAACCCAGGCCGGATTTTCTCTTTTTCGGCCTTCCCCTCCCTCTCGGCAGAGTCCGAGTTCCCTGTAAGGTCAGCATCACAGACGTAGCAGCGAATCGAACGCGATTCTTTCGGCCTCATAAACTGGTCCACACAGCTCTTGCAGAGAACATGGCCGCAAGGCTTCGCCAGCGTAGCCCTGGACGAGTTTGTAAGCGCCTTCTTGCAGGATGGGCAAACCCTCTGCGTTTTTTTAATTTCGGAGTCCATCTCCTCGGTGAATTTGACAGAAATAAGAGTGTGTAGCGAGTAGTAGTGTTGCTGGTCCTCGGGGGATGCTGGACATGTCGGCTGGGTCTTGACCTTCTTTTTCACCTCATGTAAAACATTGTTGGCGTTGGACGTGGGCGTAACCGATGGAGACCAAAACGATGGCAGTTTGGGTTTTGAGGCCTGCGTAACATGGTCAATGGACCAGTTCGTTCATGGGTGACTGTTGCCTGGGTTACCTTTTCGTCATCAATAGCCTTCCGCGCCTTCGCGCGCTCTTCAGTGGCAATGCGGGCAACTTCGTCCGGGTCAAATGAAAACTTGCGCTTCTCACCCCTTTTTGCGCCGTTCTCGGTCCCGTTTTCCAAACGTTCTGTCTCCCGAGCAACTGGCTCTGGCTTTTCTCTGCCGGAACTGTTTGCGCTTTCACTCCTCTTTATGCTGAGCCCCGCCTGGGTGAGCTCAAATTCGCGAATTGCTCGCTCCTGGGCTTCTGCGTCGCGGCGGGCCTTCTCTTCCTGCGCTTCCCGCTCCTCTTGCTCGCGGGCTTTCTCGGCACGCTTGATCTCCTTTTTCTGGGCCAGAATGTTGCTGAGGGCGCACTCGCGGCAGAATATGTCCCCATTGGCGCAGGCTACTGGGTCTATCGCGGGCTCGTAGCAGAGCCAGCAGGAGGCAAAGGGCAGAAACGAGTCCCGCGAGAGGCGCGCCGTCGAAGTGCCCCAGGCTGCCCGAGCCATGGCCCGCTCGTGCGATGTGAAGATGGGCCTGCTGGTGTTTCTTTTGCCTGGAAGATCAGAATGGGTTTTCAACTGGTCGGAGAGTGCGCTGGGAGCCTACTGTGTGCCATTTTGGGCTAATTGAGGTTGCGGCAGAGTTGCTCTTGAAAATGCTGAATATCCGTAGTTGCTGCAGTTCCCGTCTCGATGTGTCAAATGTGCAGACCGTTGCTCTGAGAGATTACCCTGTATGTAGTTCACTGTTGTGCCTTGTTAGTTCAAGTTGTTACGTGATGTCTTGCGCAGCGGTTTGTGGGGAACTGCCCCCCTGTCTCGGCTAAGTTATGCGCCGAATTACAGGGGGTCGCGTCCGCGAGTGAGTTCTTCACCTTCACTTTGAGAAGTTGGATTCTTGAATTTCTAGATTGCCATCTTCAGTTGCTCAGGTGGTGGAATCCGCCGTCCGGGCCATCGGTCGGAAGAGTGAGGGAATTCCTGCCGAAAGCCTCGAACGCTCATACATTCAATTGTTCTCGCTCAGTGACGACAGAGTCTCTTCTCTTCTATCTCTGCATCTGCATCCGCGCCTGTCTCCCAATCCCAATATTCAGATCGAGGACAATGGAACAACGTAGCGCATGACACACACATGCCTTTCACCTTCTCATTTATTGAATATTTACCTTCCGGCCCTTCACGGCCGGTTCTGGCTACTACACTTGAGCTCAGCGTCTTCAGTCCGACATGTCGAGTCCACTGTCGGTACCTGCACCACCGGCCCAGAGGCCCAGCCTGTCATGGCGCCTGAGATCAGCCATGATCATGGGTATGACGGGCGTCATATCGCGAGTCTTCTTGTACGGATTCAACACGGTCGAAGTGACGGGTCTCTCCAATTTTCTTCACTTGCTGGATAGCCGTAGGGATTCAGCAAACCGGCAGCGTGGCCTTCTCACTGGTGCGGACATGCCCTAGTCTTGATCAACTCACCTCCGAACTCATACTGACTGGTCGTAGTTTCCAACCACATCAGTGTGTGAGTGCCAACCACAGTCCACATTTCGCACCACCGCCGCCGCGAGCACTCAACTCATGCCCTGGTGAACAGAGTCGACGACCCTGTAGTCTGGGGTCTCCTCCCACTAAAATACGCCTTTGACCCTTCCAACCTTCGCTGGGGCCTCGGCGCCCACGACATTTGCTTCTCAAACAGGTACACCATCACCTTGTGTACCCAGCCAGTAACTTTTCCTTTTCAAACTAACCCCACTTGCAGACTCTTCTCCAGCTTCTTCAGCCACGGCCAAGTCTTACCGTGTCACCGCTTCAAGCACTCGCCTTACGGGGGACCCTTCCAACCGTCCATAGCCCAAGCGATCCGGCTGCTCTCAACACCCCCCTCTTCATCCTCATCCTCATCACCACACAACACCCCACAGCTGCCACCCCCAGCGTGGTACACCACCACGGGGACCGACCTGATCCACTCGCCGCTCGCCTACCCAGCCTACCGCCGATACTCATGGGTGCACGTGTTCCCGGAGGGCATGGTACACCAGCACGCGACGAGCGACCTGCGGTACTTCAAGTGGGGGGTGGCGCGGCTGATCCTCGAGTCCGACCCGGCCCCGGACGTGCTGCCCATCTTCATCGACGGCACGCAGCGCGTCATGCCCGAGGACCGCGGGTTTCCACGCTTCCTGCCCCGTGTCGGCAAAAGGTTGCGTGTGGGATTTGGTGAGGTGCTCGATTACGAGGCCACCTTTGGGGATCTGCGCCGCCGGTGGGAGGCGCTGGTGCGGAGGGAGAATGGGAGGGTTGTTGCTGATGATGGCGCGGCCGGTAAGGAGATGATGGCGGTGAAGAAAGAGGCTTCTTCGTTGCCCGGTGAATTGGCAACAGAGGAGCTCAAGTATGGAAAAGAGGCACAGGAGATTAGGATAGAGGTCGCACGACGGTTGAGGGAGGAGATTCTAAAGGTTCGGCAGTCGCTGGGCGGCTACCCGGAGCCGGATCCGTCGTTCGCCTTTGCTGAGACTTGGCGGCTGGACGGGGGCATCGGGGCAAAGAAGTACAAGAGCCGGGTGGACGGCAGCAACATTAATCAGGACTAGATCATGCTGCAGGATGTATTTTAGAGGCGATAATAGGTCAAATCAAGGGTGGATGCATGGGCAGGCGTGCATAGTCCTGCGCTTAGGAAGCTCATAGAGGCGCATGCGGTCGACGGTATGAGCTACGGAGTAAACGGACGGCCTAAACAGTACCACAGACGCGGTTGCAGAGTCCACCATCGTCAACCTATCAGGGGATTTTTGGTCATGCTTTGTACAGATAATACAGCTCCGCGGCCGTTACTCCTAAGGTATCATTGCACGAACTCACTACTTATACTGGCTTGGGAAACATAACACACAAGGACGGGACCAAATTAGGGTCATCACATCTGTGACCTAACACTAGTCCACAGCACAGGGACATCAACATGATGGGCCATCGCGTCCCCCGGCATACAACGAGTCCAATGTTCAGGGCCCTTCGGCGGCCCCTGTTGACGACTGCTGCGCTAGTTGCCGACTCTCGACGAGTCTTGCTCAATCTTTTTCCGCACGAGATCGGCCAGCATTTTCGCTTGAAACATGCCGGTATCACACCAGACCGTCTCGAGAATCCGCAGGCCCCACATTCGGTACTGGTGCGGGACTCCCGGGGCACAGCTGGCGACTTTGATTCCGAACAGCAAGGAAGGGATGCCTGCTATTCCGATATGGGCGCCGCCTTTGCCCTCGTCAAAGAATTTGTAGTGCTCCAGCTTTAGATTGGGATGCCGGTAGTGAGTCGGAATGGAGACCAAGATATCCCGCGCCAGGCGTTTGATGTGGGTATAAGAGCGTTTCTGGTGAGCGGCAGGGACCAGCTGCGAGCTGCTTAAAGGCAGCATAGCAACGCTCTCTAGGAGCATCTGGCTCACCATGACGCGGGCCCAACGGAGGTGACTCCACACCCGGGCTGTGTGCATGTTGGAATACACATGATAACAATCCTCGAAGACTGACCCGGCAGGAAAGAAGCCTTCATTGGCGTGTTCCTCGGTGACGGTCCAAATGCCTTCTTGTCGGTTCTCCCAGGAATCCAACTCTGCATCAAGCTCCAGCGCCTGGCGAATCACGTTGGCCGTTCCAGGTTGCCCGTCCACGAGCGGGCGGTAGCGTACAAGTACGGAGAGTTGGACAAGGCGTACGATCATGCTGATAAGTTCAGCTGCTGGCCGATCGGGAGGTGGTGCTCTTGTGGCACTCATCGAGATCCAGTCAAAGAAAGATGATGGCAGCGTTCCCCCACCCGCACCGGAGTCTGCTCGAGTGGGCAAGACGACATTTGGCTCCGACGACGACGACTGCAGGGAGTTTTGAATCGCCGCTAATATGGAGAAACATATCTGCAAGAGGCCGCGGAGTGCCTCAATCGGCGACGTGGAAATGGGAAGGACAGTGGTCAGAATTGCAGCGCCGCCCATGATATGGGTTCTGGGAGCCGAATTGACGGGCTCATCTTTACGACGGACAACCTAGCGAGGAGGAGGGGAAGTTTCAGTCAACCGTCTTGCACCGTTTGGTAGAAGGAGAAACTCACCTCGAACATTGCCATCATTACCACGGCGCGGAGAACTATCTCGAGATCGAGCCCCGCAACATCCCGGAGAGACGATGCAATGTTCTGCAGGGCGAGCCCGTACTGCTGTCTCGCCAGCACGCTCATGTCTCGGTCACCGGTGAGGTTCGACAAGCCCGCCAACCCCACGGCCGCCATGATATCCCGGGTCGCACGTGAATGAATCCATCGCAACCCCTGAAGCTCCTGAGCAACCCTCGGCTCGTCCGGCAGTCCAATCACGTAGTGCTCAAGATAGAATTGAATGCCCTTCTCCACAGTGGTGACGCTTACTTCTTTCGGCAGTGTCTGTTCAGGTGGGCTTCTACGCTCTCTTGTTGCTAGATATCTTGAACGAGCTATGGCTGCATCGGTGCCGGAGAATTGATCTCGGGTTGAATAAGGAGAGATTGATTGGAGGGAGGAGCCGGATGGCTCTCCCAAATCAGATGGGTCCGTCACGCCCCATTGGGCGTGAGCTTTCTGTATTACTTTGGAACTCTCGTCTCGAAACAGTAACGCTAGCTGGTCTCGGTAGCCGGGGCAGGTCTTGCCGATACGGATGCATTGTGTGCACTGAGGACGAACTTTGTCGCACTAGCCGTCGTCAGCGCTTTGTATTCTCTAACACAAAGATTGGGTATCACTAAGAGACAGCGAGGCCTTATGGGGATTGGTGCACTAGGGGATATGGCCCAAGTTTTGTTTTTGGCTCCGGCTAGGCGGACGGGGCGAGAGCATCTGGGCATGATCTCACCTTGATTCGTCTTATTCGACAGCCTTGGCAGCCCTGTGATGCCTTGCCGCAATAGACCATGGTTGGATTCTCAGTCTCGCGGGATAGAATTGAGGCCGGAATAGGTATTCAGCTCGTCCCTTTCTTCCCTTTCGTTCCACCCTTGTACGTTGTTGGCAATGTTGGAATGGCTAATGGGTGGTGGAGGTCTTGAGGAGTTAACCAAGTAAGGGAACCAAATCGCCGGCAATGGATCTGCCAACTAGTCCAGGCCTGCATGTCAAGCATGTCGCATCCGCTCCTCATGTAGAGTTGGGGTTGCACTTTGTGTAAAACGGCCCCATCAACCACCCAGTGAGAGAATACCAAGCATGTGTGGCAGTGGCGTCGAACCCAGCGACTGAAGGAGGAGGTTCAACCTTAACGTGACCACACCGCCCTGGACAGCCACAAAAGTTGTAGTTGTTCAGACCGCCAACTGTTGACCGTCGCGTTTGACTGGGCTTCTCGTGCCCAGTATCCTACGCCACAAGATTGTCTCGTCTGGGTATAACATTGCCGAAGAGTGAAGAAGATCCTGCGAGAGCAGCTAAACCTGGAATCAGGGTCTCATTTAGACCCTCCTCAAGCTTGTAGCTGGAGGCTGGAGCAGTTCCGCGTTTGCGAAGTTCGTTGCATTTCAAAGTCCAGCAGACACCGGCGTTCCTATCACCACTCCATACATTGGTGCGAATACTCGGCTGGCTTAACAGATGCAGCCTTGGCGTGGGCCAGCCTGTTGATCTTGGGGCGGGTGGTGAGCCCGGTCCCTGACGTGAATTGGTGGTTCTGGATTGGTCTTGCGAAAGGGGCTTTTAGATCTGCTTGAGCTCATTCGTCTTTTGGGGAGCTTGGATCCGAACCATGTGCAGCCTCGTGTGCGGTTGTTGATAGGGGCAAACTCTAGGGGAGCTACCAACATGGCGTTGGAATTTGGATGTGAGATCTATGTCTCGATCCTCAATCAGGCGGGCCGACAACGAACAATCGAGTCATGGTTTAAAGCCCTGATCTTCCCACTTGCTAGTTTCTGACAAAGAGGCCAGAGAATGATTGGTTACAGGTGTGTGCATACCGGTATGGCCAGTGTGTAAGGCACCTGCAATGTTAGGAGCTGGAAGTGGCGACCGTTGACCGTTGTGAACTACTACTGTAAGAGCTTAGCTCAGCAAAAGCCCGGACCAGGGCCGGGGTTGCCAAGGCAAGTTCCGTGCTGTGGGCCGGCCCGAACTTACGCAAATCAATTTTCTGCTGAGCGAACCAGTTTCGCGACTCCAAGGAAGCCACCAAGCAACGAGCTGTTCCTTCTTCTCCTCTTCCTCTACCCCACTCACGAAAATCATCCAAGAGACCCGCAACAAGCTCTGCCGACCCATTATCTCTTTCTCTCTGCACTTCCCTTTAACGAGCCTTACCTGCCTGCGGTGCGTCTTGCGCTCCTGGTATCGCCGCCAACTTGGACCCGGTGCCTTCAGCTTCAGATCGTGTTAGGTGCTCGCAGTTCAGCACCGGCTTAACCAGTACGACTCTCCTACTTTATATCCTCGTCCATTGGGCTTGTGCTGAGCTTGCTTTGCCTCTTGGTCGCATAGATACCTCTCTGCCCGCTCCGTCTCGGCGCCCCCTCTCCCCACGCGCTGGGCTTTGACAGCACCCTCTTTCGACTGCCGCCCTTCCCTCTATCGCCATAACCTCGAGCAATCATGGCGACAAACGGTAATGTTAATCACCATGATCAGTATCCTGCTCCAGCCCAGACATCAGAGACCACGGCCAATGCCGATAGCTCGACCAGAGATCTTCCAAAGGATGAGGTCGGCTGGTACTTCGTTGAGCAGTATTACACAACTTTGAGCAAGTCGCCTGAGAGGCTGCATGTAAGTTCAGCGCCACATAAAGCGGCGCATTGAAAGGACACTGACCAGGTTGTTAGCTTTTCTATGGCAAGAAGTCCCAATTCGTTTCCGGTCTCGAGGCCGCGATCGTTCCGGTTTCAGTCGGTCGCCAGGTAAGTGGCAAAGCTCCTAACGCGTCTGCCTTCGATTGTTGACTCCCATTATCTCTACACAGGCTATCCAGGAGCGCATCAAGGAGATGGATTTTCAGGACTCCAAGGTCCGCATCTCTAACGTCGACTCGCAAGGCTCAGAGCAAAACATCGTTATTCAAGTCATCGGTGAGATTGCGAACAAGGGCGAGGAGTCCAAGAAATTTGTGCAGACATTTGTGCTCGCGCAACAACCGTCTGGCTATTTCGTCCTCAACGATATCCTGAGATATATCGACGAGGATCAGGAGGAGGTGGCTGAGCCGGCCGCAGAGGCCGCAGAGGAACCCACCGCTCCCGCCGAAGTTCCGGCCGCCGACGAAGCTGAAGCTGAGCCGGAGGTCACTGCTGATGAGCAAGCTGCCCCAGAGCAGGAACCCGCTCAACTGGACACCACCGTTGTTACGCAGAAGCTGGAGGAGGCTGCCGTCGAGGCACCTGTTGCTGCCGAAGAGCCCGCTGTTGAGCCTGCTGTTGAGGCCCCGGAGCCGGCCCATACGGAGCAAGCGCAGACGCAACCCGACGTAGAGAAGACGGTTGAGGAAATCGCCGAGGAGGAGGTCAAGAAGCCTGAGGAACCCAAGGACCCCAGCCCCACTCCCGCAGTCGCACCCGCTACCCGCGTTGCGGCCCCCGCTCCCGCACAACCCGAAAAGCCCAAGGAGCCCCCGAAGCCGATGTCCTGGGCCAGCCGGGTGGCTGCAGCTGCTGGCACGGCCCGGCCTGTTGCCCCGATTCCGAAGGCTGCTACGCCTCCTGCTGCTGCACAGCCACGCGCTCCGGTCCCTGCGCCCGCCCAGCAGCCTGCGCCCGCCGCACAGCAAGCGCAGCCGGCCGAGAGCTCCGCGGCCGCCCCCACCCCAAAGGACCAAGGCAATGAATGGCAAACCGCAGAGACCAAGCGGCAGAGTCGTACTCAGCCGGTGTCTGCCGCCCCGGCTGAAAAGGAGGGTACCATGGCCTACATTAAGTATGTCACCGCAAAGGTGAGAGATGAGGACCTGAAAGCCGCGCTCTCCGCCTTTGGTGAGCTGGCCTATTTCGACATCAATCGCACAAAGGTATGGACTTTTACTGAGGAAGGGGATGTCTCGCCATATCCGCTAACCTTCTTTATAGAATTGCGCCTTTGTGGAGTTCAAGACTCAGGCTGGGTACAATGCTGCGGTCGCCGCCAATCCCCACACTGTGAACGGCGAGAACATTGTGGTCGAGCAACGCCGCCCGAAGGCCAACGCGTACGGTGGCACCAACTATAACGCTTCGCGCGGAGGTGCCGGCGCCCGTGGCAGTCGTGGCGGCTACGAGCTTAGTCGTTCTGGTAGCCAGGGCGGCCGTGGTGGTTTCACCGGCCAGTCTAGAGGGCGTGGCGGGGCTGCCCGGGGCCGAGGGGCTGCTCAGGCCGGCACTGCCTAGTTGGCACATTGGTGCTAACGTCTGGACAGTCACTTTGCAGCGCAAGATCAGGTGCCAAGACTGCTACCGTGGTGAGTGGAACTGCCTCTAAGGCATTTCAATTTTTCCATCTTGATATGACGGCTGGGGAAGATGATAGGGGGAAGGGCATTTTCACCGGGTGCGTAATGGAGTAACGGGGACAATTGATGAGTTAGGAAAGGAAAAGCCGGCCAAGAATCATGGATGTTTCTTTTTGATGATGCAATAAGAGGCGCTGCCCACGGAATTGGGACAGTTGTGCGGTTGTTTGCGGATGCGAAGCCTTCATGTACTTGCTTGCTTCTTGCCGTTGCCTCCCCCCCCTGCACCAAAAGCTTCGATTTGTTTTCCATCCTTGTCTTAGGGCCGGAGGTGGAGGAGCAGCGGCCTTGTACATCACCCGGTTATAGGGGGAAAGGCGTGCATGAGCGGAAACGACGAAGCATCGAAGCAATGGAGGAACTAGGGCTATTTTGCTTCAACTTGTCATGAGCCGAGGTCACCCTACACAAAGGATTCCTGTCCCTCGCTGATATAGTACAGGATTGCTGCATACGCAGATTTGCTGGGCGTACAGATAACCATACATACAGAGACGGATGGATGGGCGGTTTGGTAGCACTCCCTAGGTCTAGGTAGACTTGATGTGTAATGGTAAAAGCATGAGATACACGACTAAGCCCTGCCTGTCGCTCATCCAGCCGGCTGACTGACCTACTGGCTGGTTGCCTGCCTGTTTCAGCGTCTCGGTTTCTGTGACCGTGGGCCCAGCGGGGTGCTACCGTGGACGACATACCTACGCGGGACACAGGCACACATGCATGGAGGGCGAGTTCACCTCAGTCAAGTTGAAGTGGTCAGAGCAAAGGACCTCCGTTTCTTATCCTCAACGCCCTATCTTGGGGGTGGGATTGTAACCCTGCTGTTAAAAGGACGCCTTGGACAGGTTACGTGGGCTTACTTACGTGGGCCTAAGACAACTCAAGGTGCTCAACTTTCAATGGCAAGCCTGGCGGACAATATTTGTGACTTTAGTAAGTCCAGTCTAGCCTAGCGGAAATGTAATCCCTCACAGCGAACTCGGCGAAGCCTTGCCCTGAACTCGACGGCATTGGCTTCTAGCAGATGGCGAAGACCGGAACGAAGGCAAGTCAGGGTGGATCCCTCTACTAGATTGCCATGGAGGATCGGAGGTCCTTCACTGCCAGCCTGTGAAGCATCACCGGTGATAACATGACCTGTAGGTTGGATTGGACATCACTGACGAGTTCATGCTCAGGACACATGCCGATTATGGCCCTGTGATGCTGGGAATCTCGGCGGTGCGTCCGAGAGTTAGCAGGGTACAGGTGAGGCAGTTTGTGACAGTTCATCGCGACATGATTGCATTGCCGGTTGTCTCCCCGCGATCGTCACTGGCCTCACCCTTGCACCCCAGTACCGACAGGTTTGCGTCGCTGCGTCAGGATGTCGCCCTACCAGAGGGTCCGGCTAACCATGCTCCGTTCCTCAGCCCGATAACGCTTTCCACACAACGGGCTCGACTTCGTAACCCCGCGAGGCCGGGAGTATGTACTTGTACATACATATACCACTCTGCATATGTGAGCTGTCGCGGGACGGGCAAATCTGGGGTTATCATGGGGGTTTTATCGTGATCTGACTCCCATTCTGCATACGGCAAAGCTTGGAACTTGAAGATCTCCAAGTCATCCGGACTGGCTCCGGAAGCTAGCTAGGCTAGCGTACGGGGAGAAGACAGGTACAATGGCTCGGACGAGCAAAGCTTGTGGTCCGAACTGCTCGGATTCTAGTCCCAATTCGATCATAGTGTTCGATCACGTAGAGTAAGACGGACTGAATACGGACAGTCCGGGCGGTTGGACAACCATTGAATCGAGCTCCACGGTAATCCAGATGACAATGAGTTGTGAGCTTCAAGATGTTTGGCTTTGTTATCGAGTTACACGAGCTCTGGCACCTGTGCACCGGTACCCTATAATCTTGGGAAATGGAATGCGTCCATCGCCTTCCTTGTCTGGTGGTGATCATTTGAAAATCGGCCTCCGCACCCTGGAAGGAAAAGGCAAGCGCAAGCCGAACCCCAGGAAGCCGATGAACGCGTCGGCCCTGGTCACTCTGTTCCCACCTTCCTGAAAGGAATAACTAGCAAACTGAGAAAAGAATGGATGACTCTCTGGGCCCACTAGGGTCCCACCAACAGCCCAGTCTCAAGAGGTATTGAAAATGCGAAAAGAATGGGAAAGAGAGAGCAGGAGCAACAAGAGTGATTAGTGAAACAAAAAAAAAAAAAAAAGCAGAAGAGGGCCGAATTCCAACCTTTCGCCAAGGGAGACCCGAGGATCCGCAGGGTTGCCCTCGGCTGCTGTAGCATCCTACCTGCCAAGTTCAGCTCTCTTTCCCTTCTCCGCGTGGTTTCTGCTGCTGTGCGGCGAAAGCATGTGGCCCGGGACTTCTTTGCCACTTTACCTGCCTTCTGGAAAAGACATGGTAGGACAATGGGGCTCCCGGCTGCGGCACAGGTTCCAGCTGGAAAGAGAGAGTGACACGAGAGGGAGAGAGAGGCAAGAGCGAATTAGAGGGCAATTCTTCTCTCGTCTAAAAAATCACAGAGCTTCGTGGTTGGACCCCAGCAGCTGTCCCACTGTCCCACAAGGTGTTCTCCGGTAACCACCTACCCGGAACGGCCTAGCCCAGCATGCGTGGAATGACTGTGGTCAATGCCGTTGCCGGCGATTGGCAGCAAGGTTTCCAGTGCGCCCATCGGCCGACAGGGCGGGGCGGGAAAGCACCTCGACGGCAGGGGAGGGCAGATCGTTTTGGGAAGAATCAAACAGTCGATGAGGGTGTCAACGGAGATCGAGCCACACGGTACGTAGCTCGCAATATATGCCAGACAGGACAACCGCGGCCAAGAGGCGCCATTCAACGTTGCGAAGAAACCTTGCTGACTATTTTGTGTAGACTGTTGAGCTAATAAGTGAAGTCTCTGCTCGAGGAAGGAGTCGTAGATTGCTGACCTGCAGAACCAACGTTCAGCCGGGTATTCAGACACATCGAATGCCCATTGCCGTGAAATCGTCCCGTCAAGCCGACAGGCGTGCTGTGTTGAAACGGTAACCGCCGGCATAATTGGCAAGTTTAACGAAAGCTTAGCTAAAGCACTTGCCCCAACTGTGCTCTGCGAGCTCCATGCCTGAATCAAAAGATAAAGTAACTCAAGAAAAGCAAGCACCTTGGCACGGCTGCTTCCAGGGATCTGGGTGTCAAATACGCTAGGCGACGGGAGCACTGACGGCTGGGGTCTCCAGGAGTTCCAGGGTGGCTTTCAGCCCCTCAAACCTGCCGCCAAGGCCTCATGGGATGATAATTGGGGTCGCTGCCGCTTTCTGTCACTTCATCCATTCTCCATGCCCGGTCACCAACTTCTCTCCGATCAGCACTGAGCCTTGCAGGCTTCGCTGTGCCTTTCCCTTTTCAGCATCCCGCCCTCTATTGATAGCGTCAACTGCCGCGTACCGCTCGTTATCCTCTTTCATCTTCTTGTTCGCTTCCCATTTGCCGCTTGTGTCCGCTGCTAATACCGGGACCCAATTTTGTATTCGACACCTGGAGCTTGTTGTGGTATCTTGCTCACCTACTCCATCGAGCGTTCCAGTCTTGACCGTCATCCGCCCCCTGATCGTCTGCATACACAGTTTTCATGGTGGACTCTGCCGGGTCAGCGACTATTCAGCTACTATTTCGCATCTGGCATCTCCACCTCATGGCATAGTGAGTCTAGTGGCGCCAAGTGCCTGAGTGAAGAGAAGCGCTGTCGGCGGCGGCTTGCGCTTGGGGTCTCGTGGCGTTGAATTTCGCAAAAAAACCGCTATCCCCTATTCACCCCTGCCGGCGCCTGTGGGGAATCTATTGCAAACCTGCACAGCGCCAGGCATGCCATGCTGGAAGAGAACGCGCCAAGGACGGAGGAAATCGCAGCTTGCAACTACGAAATCACATCTAGTGGGAGAGGGGGGAGGGGAGGGGAAGACGGAATTGGCCTGGTCGATATTGCCGACGAAGCCGCCGCCGCCGTAGCGCGCAGCAGCAGCCGCAATCCCCCAACACCGAGAAGGTATCTGTCCCATGGAGCCGAGGTCCAGCGATGCCTTCTCCCAGCACAGCGTCGGTAACGATGCGCCAGCGGCGCGGCCGCGCCGCATGTCGATGGAGGAGGACTTGTTCTACCGGGATCTCATGACCTCGCGGCCAGCCCAGCCGCCGAGCTACGAATCGACCGTCAGAGCCGCGCAGAGGAGGGCACTCGCTGCTGCTGGGGAATTGCCTTCTGAGAGCATATCCGAGGATGTACTTCCCCAGTATTCGTGCGACGTACATCTGGAAGGTGTGTTTATGCGCAAGATGGAGATTGAGGACGCGACGAAGCGAGCCGAGTACCGCGACTGGAGGATGGTGTACGTCGAGCTGCGTGGCACAGCGCTCAACGTCTATTCTGTCAAGAAGGAACGAGGATTGTGGTTGACAAAGCACGACGGGCCTGATATATCACCCGATAAGCCCCCTTGGGTCAGGAAATCGACGCTCGAGAAAAAGTACAGCCTCCTCCATGCGGATGCGGGTATTGCCGCGGATTACAGAAAGTGCGTTGCATCCCCATGCCGCCATCCAAATGGTGCAGAACCTCTGTTATAGAGCATCGAAAGCTGACAAGTCTGTGCTAGGCGGCGGTACGTCATCCGCATGAGGCTAGAGACGGACCAATTCCTATTATCGTGCGTTGAATTGGGCACCTTTGTTACCTGGTTGGACGGGATATTTGCCGCCATCAATGTGTCGGCGCCGATCGACGAACGTGACTTCCCTAGGGACTACAGCATACCGCGTGTCCAGAGGATACGATGGCTCCGTGGTCAACGACCGCAGCCCGAAGACAGCATCGGCTTTTCCAGGCTAACCGAACAGCGCCGGCAAGATTCGCAAGGCCAAGATGTGGACGACGAGAACGACGACGACGACCAGCCGGATCCCGGGGGGTATGGCGGCGACGAAGACGCTAATCCTGGTTACGGCCCTCGAACTGATCACCCGATTATCGGGAGGTTGTCGACAACGTCATATCCGAACGAAAATATTGACCCTAACACTGGCAAATGGGCCCCACAGCACCACTGGACCGTGACGCACGATCAGCTATACGCCCGGCTATGCTATGCTGTGCTTCTGTTCAAGAGTCCTCGGAAGAGCAACTACGTGGTTGCGAAAGGCGTACGGTGGTATGTCGACTGGGGCACGGGGCGCATGGTCCGGGTGCTCCCGCCAGCCTACGGCGAGGTGGACGTTATGGGGCCTTGGCAGGTCATTATGGCCGAAAACAGGCTTCTGTAAGGACGGCATCGCGCCGATATCTCGGCCTAAACGGCACGGCCGGAGGGTTGCTGTGCTTTCTCTTTGTACACGCTGTCATTCGCCGTCATCTTGTAGTATTCTAGACCTGCAAAGTGCGAACCGCTTTGTTTGCACTTGGATTTCTTTTTATATACCCAATCTCCAGGGCGGTGTTATCGGGAGCGGCGGGCATTCGGGAGACACATCTGACTTGCTCATTGGTTTCTTTTCTTGCTTACATTGCACTTCTAGCATGTTACGTGAGCCGAGATGGCAAGTCTCAAGCGGCGGGTGGGCGGGCAGGCAGGCAGGCGGGCGGGCGGACGGGTCGGCAGCATTATTATACCACATTTCTTCTGGCAGGATGGTCACGGATTCCTCTGGACGTGAGGGGAAGATTGCAATCAGGACTTTTGGTGTAGTCCAGCACGCAGTATATAATACCACGGGCATGTAATGTACATGTGAAACACGCAGATGGGTTGGGTTGTTTATGCCCACACCGTTGATCCACCTTTGAATTGAGAGTCAAACCCGCTGATCACCTGTCACACTTGCCCCCAACGCCGTCCCAATGTAGCCCCTAACGCCGATATCATGCCTTGTCATCGAACCCAGCAACATCACCTCCCAGCCATAGCAGACCTAGCACTCTCTAATTCGCTGTCAGCGGCCCTCGTCTCGACAGCGAGTTCCTCTACGACTTCCCCTAGTAACCCGTTCGCCCCATCCACGTCGGCAAGCATCTTCTCCACACCCTTCAAGAGCGTCTCTATCTCGGCCCGTTGTGCTTGTATCTCTTCATAGAGCTTCGCATTCGCCGCTTGCATGTTTTGTAGCTTTGCATTGAGCTGGGACCGATGTGAGGCAAGGTGCGGTTGGAGGTGTGCGTCGAGAATGGTGTCTGCCGGGAGGGTATGGGGACTGCTCAGGGGGGGCATAGCACAGATATGTCAGTCAAAGAGGTCCATGGTGAGAATGGGGACGGTCTGATAGATAGGATAGGTGAGAAGAGGAGAGGAGAGGTCTGCGTACGCAACAGGCGGCTCGCCGCTCTCACCCCCGGCCTCCCGCCTCCGCCTGGCTGCGTCCGCAACCAAGTCCTCCAGCTCGTTCAGCCGAGCAACAACCTGCCGGTTGGCGAGTATCGCGTCGAATTCTTTCTGTTGATCCCACACACGGGTTAGCATTAAATAGGTAGGTAGTGCACTTGGGCAGATCCAAGCCCTTCAATTCTTACAGACAAAGCCTTAAAAGATAACTAAATATTAGAATAACGTACGTTCCATAAACTACCCAACCGCTCCACCATCTGCCGCTGCACCGCCTCCAGCGTCCGCGGCGCCTTGTCCCGGATCGTGGGGAAGCATGCGCCAAAGTTGTCGGCGTCGATCTTGTCGAGGGTGCGCTTGGCCACGCTGGCAAAGAGCTGCTGCAGACGGGTTGCCCGCGGGCCGGGGACGACGGGAGTGGCGGCGGCGGCGGCGGCGGGTGTTTGCTTCTCTTGTTCGGTGGTGGGCCCCGGTTCTGGGTCGGGGCCGGGGTCTGCTTCTTCTTCTTCGTTGCCCGTCTCGGTTTGGTCCGCTGCTGCCGGCGGCGGTAATTGGGGTTGTGATTGTATTGTAGGCTCTGCTGGCGGCATTTCTGTGTCTTTCTGGGCTTGAGGTTGACTATGTCTTGATTCGGCTGTAGCTGCGGCTGCCGGTGAGGATACTGGTGCTGCTGCTTGGACGAGGGCGGTTCCTGAGAAGAGTACGTCGCGGTTGGTGCTTGCTTGCGCGCAAGATGAATTGCCTACCTAGACTGCTTTTATGCTGCCATGAATTGAATCCGAAGGTCAAGCTATGAGAACAGAATGACAGTACTAGTAGTACCTCCTGTGCATGGTTATCCTGTCGCGATAGGTACTGTACTTTAACTGTTCAGTACGGTCCCGACGCGTTTTGCCCCTCCAGGTTCGCGTCGTACACTAGAAGTGGAGGTGGAGTCCGTGATGCTCAGAGCTCTGGCCTTCTCCCCTTGCAGCGTGCACGGCCCCTATAAAGTCAACAACATGCAGCCAAGCCTGTAAACTGAATTCAGGGGTATTGCTCCGCAGGAATTGTCACGACAATCTGATATTACGAACACAAAGTTTACCTCCCATTGTCTTCCATCATCTCATCTCATCGTATCCGAACATCCACAGGAACCAAGGAAAAGTATGTACATACAACAGTGACCGCCCAACACATCTCATCTCCACAAGCATACCCTCATCTCATAAATGGAACCCAGCCCCTGTAACCGGAACGCCATGCCTTTGAACGAATAAGTATACCGACCCATGGCTGAATTAATTATAGTCCAGCATCGTCGGCTGCCTACTACTACTTCCTTCCCTCCTCTCCAATCGCCTCCTCCGTCTCCGATCAGCCGCCATGTCCGTAATCGGCCCGCTCGTAAAGGTCGCGTGGCTGCCGCCGGGACTTGTTATCCCCGCAGGGCTCCCCAGACTCGACACGGTCGCGCCTGCAGCCGGCATGGCCCCAGACGGCCCAGGCTGGCCTTGCGAGTAGTAAGCCGAGTCTTTCTGTCGCGAGCCTCTCGCAAACGCCGGGTTGGGCGGAGAGAGCGGGGCAATCGGCTCATTATCCCTTTCGACCTCCTGCTCGGCCGCCGTCTCGGCTCTTCGCTGGCTGGACGAGTCCCTCCGGTACCGCCTTGGCGTCGACTCGCCTCCTGAGATGCTGCTCACGGAATCGTTGCGCCGCCGCCGGCGCTGCTGCTCGCGACGCGCTTCCTCTTCCGTCAACTTGCGCAGCGTGATATTGCGGTCGGGATTGTCGTGCACATGCACGCGAACGCTGACTGGAGGGTTGGTTTGGGGTGAATCCCGCACGCGTTCCCCCCTCCGGCGACGCTCTTCTTCCTCACGCGCGGCAAGGGCGCTGGCGGTCGAGACCGCGGCCGCTGCGGCTGCTTCACCTTCGCGTCTGCGCCGGTGGTCGCTGTCCGAGTCGCGCCGGAGGATTCCCTGAGGATCGACCGGCATTGGTGGCATCGCAACCGGTTCCGTTACGTCATATCGAGAATGTGGCGCTGAAGCTCCCCCAGCTGGCATGGGCACAGGAACGGGGAGGGGGGCCGCCGAAGGCCCGCCCGTGTTTGCCACGGGCACAGGGGGCGCGCCCGGAACTGTGACCGGACCGGGAGGAATGCGGCCACCTGGAGGTGCCGGCTCGTATGGCGTATCGCCACGTGGCTCGATTGACGATTCTCCTGAAATCATCGAACTGACTGTAGTGGTGACGGCCGATGGTGGAGGACGTGGACGGTGTGGGCGCCGTCTAGATTCCCGTCTTGATGGACTGGGGTATCCGTCGCCCGTATATCGCGAGCTCCGTTTGCCGGCCCTTCGATCTTCTTCCTCCTCCCTTCGCCTCTCCTCCTCGTCCCGCAGCCGCTCCTCCTCTCTCCTGTCCCGACGGTCCTTACCCATCTTGGCCAGGAAGCCCAGTCCAATTCCAGCGAGGAACCCCTTGCCCGCACCCCCGCTTCGTCTTCGTTCGGGTGCTGCCCTAGAGGGACTGACGTAAGAAGAATAATCCGAGGCATCAACCGTGCTGTCAAGCCTGGAGGTTGCGGCATGTGAGCGCTGCGGGGTCATCGGCCTCGGTCTATCCCCGGCGGCGCCTGGACGAGGCGCGGGGAGTATAGACGATTGCCTGTCATGTGTGCTGGGGTGTCTCCGGACATCCTCGGTCCGTTCAGTGTAATCGGTGCTTTCGGTGATCTCGCTCGCCGGTCCATACCTACGTGCGCGGCTTGGCGTATCTGTAGCAACTGCCGAATATTCATCATCATGACGACCGCTACGGCGATTCATCATCTTGGAGACCAGCGCGCCGGCCCCCAGGCCCGCGCCGGCCGCGAAAAGCTTGTTCATAAACCCTCCCCCGCTCGCACGTCTTCGCTCGGAATGTTTTTCGTCGTAGTAGCTTTCGGAGGCGCGGCGAGATGAAATCACGGTAGGTTCGCGTCCGTGGTGGGATCGACCCGTGGGACTGGGAGATCGGCTTAGGGCCCGTTCGGCATCCCGGTTCTTCTTTCGGCCCCGGAATAGTGCCAGAGCGCCAGCGCCGGCAGCCAGGGGACCCAACCACCCGAAACCGCGCCCCGACTTTGACTCCGTCACCCTGCTGCTCTCACCGCCGGCGTAGCTAACACCGTCCCTGACAAATTCCCGACGCCCGTCATCCCGATAGTCCAGAATGAAGTACAGTAGCAGCAGAAATCCCATCCACACAGCGTAGAGGATAAAGAGATACTGAGGCGAACCATAGAGAGTGAGGCCAAGAGGGACCTGCACAATTCCCAAGAGGGCGATAGCACGACCACACCATCGGTGGATATGCAGCCTAAACGAGTGACGGCCGGACAGCTTCCTAACTAGCCGACCGCCGATGGCTTGGAGCAGAATCAGGACATAGATGGCAACGCCAATTCCATGATGCGGGTTCGTCAAATTGCGGGGCGGGCCGACGGCGAAGAAGCCGAGCACGAAGACGACGGTGGAAAGGCCAACAGCGAGGACCTGCAGGTAGGCATGATAGTGGACGGACCTCCCCGGTCGGCGGGCGTAGAACCTGATGAGGAACACGGCGCTGGGTACAACGAAGAGGAAGGTTATCGCGGCGAGAATACCATGGCCGAGGATAAGACTGTGGTACTGCGTGAAGGTCGCAAAGCGGTTCCCCATGCCTAGATAAGCCACCGTTTGCACGTATTAGCTTATGCATTCCAGGTCCCTTCCGGTGTCGGGGAGGCATTGCAGACAGAAGACGCATACCATTATATCTCATCGTCTCAAAATTTAGCCCTACGAGATTGGGCAGAAGGAATGTGTTCTTGGTGAAATCCCAGGTCCCGTCGCCAACTGTTAATGTGTCGGAGGAGTATGAACTGCTCCCCGGCGGGGAGAGCGAGTCTGCTGGCGCCATTGGCGGCGACACTGTGCGCCGCGCAGCGCCGAAACGAAAAGAGGATATGCGTAGGCAGTCAGGAATGAATGGTAGCTGCCGCACTCAGAGAAATTCGGAGGAATAATTCGAGGTAGCTGGAATGTTTGCAATCCGACCGGCCGTTTGAATCGTCAAGTGGGCCGATGATTTGGCAAAGGAATGGCGGGGCAGTCCGATGCAGCACTTATTCGTGTAAGCGGTGCTACATGTTACCATGTCTTGCACATTGATGAAGCTTCGGCGATGGCTCTATCCCGGTGCTGCAAGAGGACTCCGAATTGAGAACTTTTCGTCTTTGTTCAAGTACTACCCCGGTGTAGCATGTTTCCAGAAAAGAAGGGACCGTAGAAAGCGTTGACACTCAATTCGCATGCTGCTGGCCTGGCACTAACAATCTGGTTGCCACGGAAGCGAGCTTGGGCCCCAGGTTTTCTGGTGGGGCCTGTCATCCTAGCACTAACTTAAAGTTAACTAGCTGGGCTTGGCAAGAAATACCCACCCAGTACCACCTCAGCTTTGCAACTCCAAGGGCCCACCGGGTGTGTGTAACTTCTTCAGTGCAATGCAAACCTCCATCCCACTGAACAGGCGTCGTTGTCTCATCACCAGCAGATACGGAATATCGGACATCTGTATCAGTATCATACGGCTTTAGGCCGTACTTACTTGGAAAAACTAAGGTACAACAAGCCGTGGATCCAACCCGTGTGAACCAAGCCAATAGCCAATACATGCATCTCTCGAACCTCACTCGCCTTGAAGCCTCCAATTGGGGGGCGCAAGCAGGGCGCAAGCGTTTTGCTGGTTGCGCCCTTGTCGCTTGTCGCTTGTTCAAGAGCTTGCCGAAAGCCTCACCAATGAGCCATATTTCATTTCATTTCACTCCCCGTGCTCATGGCGTCTGACGCCTGTGTGATGACGGTCAGAAATCAAGATAAATCCGTAGAGTCCTGTCTAGGTGTCTGAAGGACTGTAGTGTCTCCCATCGAGAACTCCATCGTCCAGACCAATACAGAGTCTCAATAATGTCTATCAGTTCCCTTCCATCTCCCTCACCACCCACTGCTACCTATGCCACCATGTCCTTCCACAAAGCTGACACCATCCGCCTCAGAGAGAAGGGCAACCGGAGGAGGGGCGGCCTTTGTCCCCTGACTGCCTATAACCCACTTTCCCATCGTCTGAAATCAACAAGCAATCAACTTACAAGCTGCGTGGCGCAGCGGAAGCGCGCCGGGCTCATAACCCGGAGGTCACTCGATCGAAACGAGTCGCAGCTAGTTATATTTTTTGCCCCTGACTCTATGTCCGTGCTGATGCGGGATTCGTAATAAACTTTCCTGAAGGTCCAATATGACCTCCAAACAGTGATACTTGCTTTCTGGCCGCCTGGCATCAAGACCAGCGGCCCAAGCAGTGACGCCTACGATTACGGGGTCAAGGGTAGGCCCTTCGGCGGCTACGGAGTTGAGTAGGAAACCGTGCGCGGCATCCGACTCTTGCGACACCTGCTCGACTTCTTCCACGGCCGCTCCTGGGAACTCGTCGCACCCGTGCTGTGTAGCACAAGGTATACGGCCAAGGACACGCTCATCTTCCGCCAGGGGCCGGCCACCTCGGCGTTCCTTGTTGAGCCTCGGTTGTCGCCAGCGGTTGAATGGCTCGCTCTAGCTCCCATGTGGCCCAAGAAGTTGCGAGTGGTTTACGACTTCATGGGCCCAAGATTGGACCATATCGGTGTCTTGCTTACGAATATCAAGAGGACGCTGCAGGCCCTGAGCGCCTTTGACAAGGGCGAATGGAGCTACGATTCCTTTGAGTTCAAACTCCAGGGAGAGCCTTGGTACACATGGGCCGAGGAGGAGGCCGTCAAAACGAGGATCATGCTGATGCGCCTGCTCGAGACTATGGAGGCACATGGCTGGCGGCATCATGTGGCTATTTGCCAGCACACCGGGCAAGAAGACGGTCGGATGATGGATACATGGTACTTTGTGCTGCCGAGGGAGAAAAGAGCATTCCAAGGACCTCTACGCAAGAATTGCGATGACTTGGAAGGCCTATGTAGTTGGCCCAATCCTGTGAAGAACCTTATCAGGTTGCTTTCATTTCTTTGCCCCTCGACCTAACGGGAGGTTGGGAGATATTCAAGGCCGGAGCCGATAATACTGCGAGCGATTCACGCACATCGGGCTTCCCCCCACAGCCAAAGAAGGGACCTAAAAGAATCCCATTGCAGGATTCGGTCAAGAGCGAGTGTGGTCACTGCTTTGGCGGACTGGCGAGCCGGAAAGAACGGTCGGCGGCGGCACTTGGACAATTCCGCGCATTTCCCAATCAGTTCGGTTGGCCAGGATGATGGAGGGTCCGAGTCGCTGCCGACGGTGGAAGCTAGGGAGACCACTTGCCTGGAGTTCTCTTTTGGGGACCGGCTGCTGTCTTGTTGGCCACTCGACGATCTAAGGTGCGATGGGTGGTTCAATCTTACTCGGATTCAAGGCAGCATGTATCCTTCGAGGCTTCCCGGTCGAACTTGAAGCATTTACGACACTATCTCCCCCAACGGTGCAGGTGCCGTCATGGTACTTTTGCCGTCAGGTTCTCCTGCTTGAGCCGCTGTTCGTGCCTTCCATGGAGCGGACCCATCCAGGATGGCCACCGCATGTCCCTTCCGCGATTTCAGTTGCAGAGTAGGGAAGGAGTCTGGTACTGCCATGATGGAGGGAGCTTAAGATCCCAGAACTTCGTCCTCGTTCCGTTCTGATCTCTTTCTTCTCTCATCAATCATCACAGCTGGCAGATTTTTTGGACCATCACTCTCAGCTTTTATTATTCAGGCACTACCATCATTGTCTTGTGTCTTTTGTTTTCTTCTGTATTGCGGACGCATCAGCTACCCAATCTTTAAGTTATTCCGTCGGCGTCGTCCCCTTTGCAGCCTTCTGGCGTCAGGATGAAGGCCACTGTTTACACAGGCCTTTTGGCCGCCCTCACCTATCCCACTGTCGTCCTCGCTGGATTGACTCACAACCAGACTGGTCCATACTTCCTCAGAGTCAGCATTTCCAAGGACAAGGCCCTAGACGGCCAGTACCTGATCCCTCTTGTCGTGGATTCGGAGATTGTCGGCTTGTACTTTCGCCCATGGAAGCCCTCCAAGGAGGAAGCAACCTTCTACTTCGACTACACGGTCACTGACGGACGTCCATCGAAGTCCGGCCTGCTTACACACTGGCCGCAGCAGCACGATGGATACGGCAGACGTCTCTGGCACACCATGTCATTGGAGCAAGTACAAGGTTCCAACCTTGCGGTGCCTGCCTTCAATGTAAGTCGCAAGCATATTGCATACCTACTTCTCTTGCTGTCTTGATCTGCTCTCTCTGCCCCGTCAGTCGCACCTCTGAGTTGTTAACGAATTCACGTTTAGAAGTTCCCATCATTCCACGCGGAATTCACCCCGGTCAAATGGGACAATGACGCACTGGTCGTATCATCTAAGCCCGGCGAGTCGGAATCCAAGTCCAAAGGGTGTTGGCACGCATGCGACCTCGTTCACCACAGGGGGTACGGGCTGCCCATCCCTTACAGCGGCGTCGCATGGATCTCTGGTGATAAATCAGCCGATCGGAGTTGCAAGCCGCTTGCAATCTACCGAGTGGACGCCCTGGGTCCTGAGAAGAAACTGGATATTCCTGTGCCGTCGATAGACGGCTCGTCGGACGCGGATGACAAGGACGGGAAAGGCCACGATGAGGATCATGATGAAGATTGCGATGAAGAGGACTATCAGGACCACGACAAGGACCACGACAAGGACCATGATGAAGACTGCGATGACGAGAACGATCAGGGCCACGACCAGGGCAAGGACCAAGGCCACGGTCAGGGCAAGGGTCAAGGTCACGATCAGGGCAAGGATCAAGGCCACGATCAAGGCAAGGGTCAAGGCTATGGTCAGGACAAGGACCAAGGCTACGGCCAGGGCCAGGATCAAGGCTACGGTCAGGGCAAGGATCAAGGCTACGGTCAGGGCAAGGACCAAGGCCACGATCAGGGCAAGGGTCAAGGCTACGGTCAGGACAAGGATCAAGGCTACGGTCAGGGCAAGGACCAAGGCCACGATCAGGGCAAGGGTCAAGGCTACGGTCAGGACAAGGGTCAAGGTCACGATCAGGGCAAGGACCAAGGTCACGATCTGGGCTACGGTCAGGACAAGGACCAAGGCTACGGTCAGGACAAGGACCAAGGCTACGGTCAGGACAAGGATCAAGGCCACGATCAGGGCAAGGGCCAAGGTCACGATCAGGACGACGATGATGACTGCGAAAAGGATCAAGAGGGGGACAAGACTGACAAGAAGGACCATGATGGCGATGATGATCATGAGAAGGGTGATGAGAAATGGGAGGATGACGAGGACGACTGTGGGGAGGAGGACGATGACAACAAGGACGACGGTGATGACAAGAAGGGTGATGGTGATAAGGATGCTCACTAATGAGAAGGTGAGCAGTTGAAGTGCGCACATACAACATGTATTATTAGTAGAAAGGGAACTTGCTCCTGGAATGGCCGGTCATGGATTGGAAGTAGAGTACAATTCTGCTAGAAGCTATAGAGTGGTTGCTTTACTCGACGTGACTCTCTGCGAGTCATTGCTACTTCCAGGTCGATACGAGTCTCAGAGTGGCCGAGGGTTTCCAACCAACTGTATCACACAAACTGACTCGGGTGCCTCTCCGGTCCCGAACCGGGTGGACGATGGAGTGTTCGGACAGGGAGGAAGCTCGACATATGCAGTGATAGGACACTTCATCCGGCCCTGCTGAATGCTTTGACTTGAACGGGCAAGAAACTCGGCAGGCCAAAAGATGCCATCCCTACCGTGCCGAGAATGCCGCCATTCTCATGTTTGTTCTACACGTCTTGCAGCTTGTCGATGGGGGTACATGCTGTGATGTGTTACCGTTACATGGCTTCTCTATGCCGCCTGGAGAGTTGTACGGTGCCTCGGACTCGGGGATGCTCGAAGCTTGAGCGAGGAGGTCTTCACATGAGGCAATGGTGACAAATAATGTGCGAGTGTTTTGGTATTGTACGGGATAGATTTATATGTTGAGCTTCCGGATGTTGATGCCATGCCAATGGTGGCTGCAGTGTATTGTGTTTTTCTTAAGAGGTGAGCGGATCTGTAAGCAGACCAAGGAGCACGCTCATGACGGCAGCGTTGTTGTCTACTCTGTTCTTCGTTGAAGACAGAGCGTCTTTCTGTTTGCCCTGGTCAACACCAGCCCAAGCAGAAGTGGGAAATCGAGTCAAGGAGATGAGCTGCTGTGTTGCCGCTTGCTATATGATGCCCATACAACTTATAAACAGAATGCAACCGTCTCACAGCATAGATCAAATATTCATTGGCTAGACCGTTCCTTGCCTTTTATCAATGATACTTGGGACTTGGGGGTTGTGTGCGCCACAAGGTGCATGGTACCCAAGGGGTTGTCAGAATCTTGGGTAGTCTGGACTCTTCGAGACTTTGGGGAACGAGATGGCACTTCATTTCAGGGGTTCTTGTAAGTACATAATGACTGAGGTGGAGGCGATGTAGCCAAACTGGAGGGTTGTGGATAGAAGTTGTCCTTTTCACAACTCTTTCTAGCAAAGTTGTTGTGCCCTGTTCTACTTCTCACACCACAGGCTCTCCAGCCTCGAGTGTTCGAGACCATGATCACACTCCGTTACCAAGAGCTACCGAGACTTACCAATGACATAATGTAGCTGCAAGTTGTAAGAGTGCCCAATCATGTTAGCCCGAGTACTTATTCAACACCCAGAAGGAAAATCAAGCCACCCCCTGGATCAAGGTCGGGTTGGTCTGCCACACCATCGATTTCCTCTATCGATTGGTCGTTCCGATAACCTCCTCACGTCCAGAATCAAGTGAACCAAACTCCTGCTACCTGTTAGGCATGCCATGCTTGACATGTGCCTATTGGCGATGCGGCCCTCAACTGAGGCTCTCACCAAACAACGTTGTACTACTACGGTATGTGCACTTTTCAGCTGGAGCGTCTCTTGAGTGAAGCCACCTTATCTGGCAAGGTTGTTTCTCCCGGCTGTGTCTCCCCACTACACAAGGAACGGTGTTTGGACTCCTGGTCTGGGCCAGCGGCCCTGAATGATGACGCTGTAGTACCCTACAGACGTTTCCTAAACTGACACCGAGCGAGTTTACACAAACCCCATAAGTCGTGGTCAAGTCGAAAATATGTTGTGAAAACACCAACTGGACGTGAATCGTCCGGCGAAATGGAATCTGGTGCATCCGTCTCATGAAGCATACTCTTATATATTGCCGTAAGATGTAGACGTGTTATTCTCAAACCGGACGCTAGATTTCGATCCGATCACCCCACGGTGCAGGATCGGCCAGGAGCTTGTGAGAGTGAAACGGACAGAGTATGTTCGGCACCCATTGATATACGAGGACGGGGGACACCGTCGGCGGTGGTCCAGAACTTTGACGTGGTTAGACAACAAAGACAAGGTACAATACCTAGGAAGGTACTGACTCTCTGTAAACTGGACTGCTGCCTGAGTCAAAGTCCCTTGGGCAGCAAGCAGTACCTCACAGATCAGGTGCAACTCATCCACGTCTTTGCAGGCAGCAAGAAATTCTGACTTTGAGGAAGGGCCTCGTCAACCGAAGGTGACCTATACTTGGCTCACTTGCAGCCTTGCGATGAGAAAAGTAAGGCAGTCAGAAGTTTCGGCCTGCCGCCACGGCGCCACTGCCTCATCGGCTGCAATTGTTCGGAATGCACTGAGCTCAACCTAGTTTGGGTAGAAACACCACAGCCGGGCAATAGCACGATGTAGGCGGGTACAGTATTGAGCAGCAGAACAAGACAAGGGAGGTCCTTTGCCCGCCAAAACAGGCTCGGGCTAATTGAGCTCGCCGGTTGGTGTTGCACTCATGCGAGCCTTGCAGCTTGCATATCGCCCAAGACATGCGAGTGGACGAAGGCAGATGCAGCCGAACACTGGCAGGATATCGTTAGCGTGAAGAATGAAAAGTGGGTGGCAGCCAGGGGATTGAGAATGAGCACGATCAAGGTGAGCGGGGAAGGAAGGGACGGCCTCAACAGGTGTACGGATGCGAGGCGGAGCACTTTCATTCGGTCAGTTACTAAAGGGAAAGCAAGCCCCTCGGTCCGAACACGCGGGTGGCAGTGTCCCTGTAGTGTTGCTGGGACTCTACCGCTCTTGCTAGCAGTGAGGCTGTCGGTGGATAAAAAAGGTTAAAGTGAAGCAGAGAGCATTATCAGCAGCATGTGAAACATCGCGGAGCATACCAACCTGGAATTGAAATGCTCAAACTCCTGGACGACCGAGTATCTTAAACCAAAAGTCGCTTCTATTATGCACCAGCTGCTGCTGCACAACGCCCATGTTCAGAGCAAAGCAATTGACGACTCGGCAGCAGCGGTAAACCGACACAGCACGGGCTTTGACTAGGCAATCGAGTGCATCGCTTCAGAAAATCAACCAAGGTACCGGTAAAAGAGATGTAGGAAGAGAATGAGGAGACCGAGACGATACGAATAGCCGCAAAAGCGGCGCAGTCCAGCCCCGACCCAAGACACGCACACCTACGGGCAACAGGACCAGTCACTAGTGTGTCCTTTCATGAGCGATGCACACCGCCAACGGCGGGCTGGGGAGAAAAGGGCAAGCTGTTAGTCATTTCTCCGTGGCTTCCAGACGCGGAATGCTGCATATACCACACGGTTCTGGCTCTGGCTCCGTTGCCCGGTCAGGGAGGGCCGTCAAAACGAGGCAACTTGGCCCGGCGTGTTGGTTAGCCTTTCTTGACCTGCGGTTCGCCCGACTTAACTAATGTGTGCGACCGATATGCCCTCGCAACCACCACGGCAGGGCTACGAGGGCTTGAGCAGCCGCCGCAGGCGGCTTGTGTCATGCTCTCGAGGTGGGCTATGGGCTAGCCAAGGAGAATCCGACTTCCTGGGTATGTCGAGTATGTGATACAGTAGTACTCTGTACCCCGGAAATTGCTGACTTGACATGGCATGGACATGTCCGCGAGACCCGCGAGAGGCCCATAGATATATATGCTTTGCGAACGCCGCGATAGCCGATCGTCCAGAATGCTCTTCGATATCGACATGGGTCCGCCGACCAGTTCGGTTGCCTTGCGGTGGCTTGTGCTACATTTTACTATGCCCTCCTCTTCCTCGCGGTCGAGACGACTTCCAGTACCACAGACCACCTCTGTCCATTCCATGTTTCTCCCCATTGCCTGGTTGGAGTGGGGGCTAGGCATGCGGCTCTAAAGATGCCGTCCGGATCGATAAGTCCTGCGTAACCAAGCGGTGGTGCATCGGTTAGACCACTATAGACGGGCAACTTTATAAAACACCGAGAAGTTGCCCAGTCTCTGTGATCGTTGGCTTCTCCGCATCTCCCAGCCGGATGTGGCTGCCCCAGATTGTCCCTGCTGCGCCCTGATCTTGTCCCATCCTCAACCTTTCCAAAGCTCGCAGCAGTTCGTGAACCCCACGATCGAGACCTGCCGCCCTGCCCACAAGCACCCATCCGTACGTACCGCTCGCTTCAGTAGTATAAGTGTCAGGCCTGCTCCGCCTCTCAACTCTTCTTCCAGAACGGGCAAAAGAAAATATCTCCAAAGCTCGGTCAGGTACAGTCAGTCCTGGCCCTTGAGCATGTCCACCAAGATGCCGGACTTCATCACCATCCATGAGAACTCGCCACAGCGGCGTGCTGTCAACACGCCCAGTGCTAACAGGCCCCCTGTTCCGCCGCCGCCTGCTCCTGGAGGCTATATTCCCTCGGCGGGAGCGCCGCGTATTGTCAACGCTAGTCCCCGGCAACCCAGCGGGCAACAATACCAGATGAGGCCGGCAGCGGCAGGGGCAGCGGCATTACCGCCAGCACACTTACAGTTACACCCACACCAGCCTCAGTATCCCAGCCACCCTAACACTTCGGTCAAAATCTCCGACCTCCGCCAGGAGCGGCCGCCGACACTTGAAGAAGCACGAGAAATGCTCTCCGAGTACTATGTGTATCGCTTCGCAAAGGCCGAGGACGGCGGCGGATACGGCAGCGACGGCGAGCTGCGGAAGCCGTCCTGGAAGAGGGTGACCCAGGTCAGAGTGCCGGGTATCTCCAAGCTGGAGGCGGCACGGACGGTCCGTGAGTTGAATCGGGACACGCTGCCTGTGGCAAAGAAGAGGGCTTCCCTGAGCGATGATGAGCAGCGGCAGATCGAACTCGTCTTGGAGGATCTCCAAAGAGGGGACAACGCTTGGTTTCAAACCACCTTGGTCCAGTTGGATGATCAGCTGAGAGTTGTCAAGGAGAAGGACAGAGATAAGGATAGGGGAAGGGCATATGAAAAGGAGAAGGGCAGGGATCGGCGAAGCTCGAAGCATCGCCAGGAGTACCATATTGTCCTCGGTGGAAGAAAAATGGTTTCTAGACGGCCCGCTTCCAGGGCGAGAGAAACGAAGAGACCGCCTGCCACGGAGCGCGTCACCCTTACCGCCTACTACAAGAGGTCTCCCAGGCCTGAAGTCGATCCCATTCCCCTCTGGCAAAGAGCCCAGCAGAGAGTGATGCAGCCGGTAATGGCTCAGCAGACAGCTCGGCCTATGGACGGTCAGTATCCTCAACCTCAGGCCCCGATCAACCAAAACTTCCCCCGGCAGCCCATGGCTCTCGCAGCAGGAGGTTGTAAAGTAGAGCGGCGTCCAAGCGTGGGAAACCACGCCCGAGCCGATGGCGAGCCTGCCGTGACCATCGTCCAACCCGCTGCTCAGCAGTCGAACGGAGCGGACAGGCGAAACCGGTCGCCGCACAGAAGAGCACCGTCTCCCCATCCTCGCCACCAGGGCCCGCCGAGCACTGCGACAGATTCATCCAGCGTTTCCGACGTTTTCTCCATCCTAGACGACGAGTCTTTCACTTCGCCCTCGACCAACTCGTACGACTCCAGCCCGCATGCATCCTTTGTGCGCCTCTCGCCGAGACGTGCCCACGGCGCCGGGCCGCAAGTTCCAGAGAGACAAGTCCACTACGGCGTCTCGCCCGGCTCCTCCCCGCCACACCACCACCACCACCCGGGCGGCAGCGGCGGCATCGACATCCAGCCGCACCGCACCAACCTGCACCGCCGCCCTGGCACCACCCGCGGTCGCCGGCACTCCATGTCCAGTCACTACCCATCCTACCTGCCAACGCACCAGGCCCCATCACCAACCCAAGCCAGGTACTTCCCGCCCACCGGCCCCGGAAACATGCCCGGAATGGTCGCGACCGCGCCGCAGGCACCCATGCCCCCTTCCCCCACCACGGGGCTCCCGGACCCGGTCACGGCACAGCAGATCGCCGAGAACGCCTACGCCAAGGGCCGCGCCGACACCCGCGAGGAAGCCATCAACCTGGCCGAGCGCATCGCAGGGGTGGCGGCGGCGACAGCGACGGCGGCCGCGGCTGCCACAACCACCAACACCAACACCAACGGTGAGCGTGAGGTGTCGTCACCGCCGCCGCGGCGACCGCAGGTCATCTCGCTGCCGTACCGGGGCCGGGATAGAGATAGAGACAGGGATAGGGTGCGCATCGTCCCTGGCGTGGGCGTGGCGGCCAGAGATCGGTATGCTCATCCTCATTACAAGCACCACCCCCGTCAGGATGTGGAAGTGGATAGCGGGGATCTCGATGTCGGGTATGACGACTATGACTATGAGTATGACCTGGATTTCAGGGCGCACGCCGACGACGATGGCGACGACGAGGAGTTGTTGTTTGAAGAGCGTGGTCCGCACGGGTATGTCCGTGTTCCCCCCGCCGCCGGGCGATGGGACAGGGATAGGGACAGGGGAAGGGAATACCGCGTGGTAGAGGAGAGGCTGCGGAGAGGAGGGGGAGAAGATGAGCGGCGCGTCGCCGCGAGGGAACGGGACGAGTATCTCAGCAGGAGGAGGGATTCCGGGATTGATGTGGGCGGCGCGGCGGCATTTGGGGGCGACTCGAACCCGTTTGTGTCGCGGCCCGGGCTAGGAAGGCGCATGAGTGCCGGGCCCGGGTACAGCTCGGGGTATAAGGGCAGATTGTATGACTGATATGATTAATGAATTACTTGTGATGTTGTGATTTGAATCTCATTCTAATGTCGGTTTCTGGCCGCGAAAATCGGGACGGCTACATTTGTTTTGATATACGTTAACCATTTTGAGGACTATGCGATTGTCTCTGGTCCGAGCAGATTGCATAATTCTTCGGGTACCTTAGGCAATTCATATCGTTGGAACACCGATTCATAGTCTTTCATCCTCACAATGACGGGTTCGAGATTCTGCTTCTGATGTAGCAATACCTGATTCTTTCACAGGGACAGAGTCACAGAGATGGGTTTGCTCACGTTAATTGATATCTCACCTTTCCTTTTCGGGTAGCAATCACATTGAAATAAACAAATATACACAAATACCTCCGTCTGAGCCTTGTTGGAACAAGCAACAAGTTGACGGATTTATACATAGCCTACATGTCTATATTACAGTGCAGTTCAACACAGCGTAGATAGAGCGCGATAGTTCCTCGCTTCCTTTGCCGCGCCGAGCATGCCAGAAGCTCACAAGACGGAACCATCTCTACCTCTCGCCAAACATATTCCGTACGCTCCAATAGTAATCAAACGGCAGCGTCTGGCTGAGCTCCTCTTGAGTCAGCCATTTGAAGTCGGTGAGGCCGTGCTTGTTGCCTGAGAGATCGGCTTGCCCCGCCATGATGCGGCCTTTGAGAAAGAAAACCTTCTCGCCACGCTTCTGTAATGTCGTTCCGTCCTCGGCAAAAACGGGTTTGACGATGTGGTGGGCAACGGGCACGCGACCGACGATCCACGTGTTCATGTTGACGCCCGCTGACTCGGCCAGGACACGGGCGGCGGTCTAGGGGAGGGGTTTACAGTCAGCAAAAAGAAGGGACATGACCCTCAGGCGGTCAGGTAGAGATGAGAAAGCTTACTTCATGTAGAGTCTCTTCCGTGGGCACGTATCCACTCGGAAACTCCCACACCCCGTCTTCCCCATTGGGCAAGCCCTCCACCTTCCTCCTCACCACCAAATACAGCGTCCTATCCAACGCGCGGTCCAGCCTGCGCACGTCGTTCTTCTCGTCGGCCTCGGTGCGCCTGGGCATGGGCCTCTCGACCGGGGTGCGCTCCTCGGGCGGGATCGGCTCGCCGTCCTCGCTGACGCGGACCTCGGCGTCGGCCAGCAGGCGGTCGTAAATGTACTGCTGGCCCGACGTCGTGCTGCCGACCAGCACCTCGTCGTTCCAGCCCTGCCGGCCCTTGGGGTTGTACCGGCCAATGTCCTTGGCCGGCACGCCGTGCCGCTCCCGCAGCTTGATGCGCCAGTCCAGGTCGCCGGCCGTATCCTTGCGGAAGTAGAAGCGCGGCCGGAACGGCGCCGTCAGCCGCTCGTTCAGGCGCTTCTGGTAGAGGTAAAACGCTGACTCGAAGGGCGTCGGCTCGCGCGTGAGGAGTGGCGGGCGCGTCAGGATAAGGCCGGATTTGATGCGGTAACGGGTTGGGTCGGAATTGGCGGTTGTCGGTGGCCTAGTGGTGCTTGTGACCGGGGGGGGAGGCGGTGGTGGTGTTGTTTCGGATGGTTGAATGGAAGGAGTCGCTGTCTCGGTGGCATAGTATCGGCGGGCGCCTAATATGAGCACGGGAGAAGGCTGGGCCGTTGTTCTTCCCGCAGCTGTCCGAGCGCACTGGGAGCAGACCCTTTGCGAGCCTGCGGCAGAGAGCCATGTCAGCCTTTCGCAGTTCTGCAAATCGAGATTCCAGGGCGATAAAATATATAATTACTCACTCCTCAGCAACGCCGACCCTCGACCTGGCGCCGACATCATGGCGTGATGTGACAGCTTCCTAGCACGCCCAACGTGGTCGAGGTTGAGGAAGCGGAGTCGAGTACTGCTTGATAGGGGACCTCGATCGTCAACTTCCGGCGCGCCAGACGCCGTGAACTTTTTTGATGTCGGAAAGCGAGTTCCACTTTTCTTCCAACTCGCTATTTGTTTCACCGCCTTCTGTATCGGGCCTACTCGCCTCCACTTTAGGAGGAGGTGCACGAGCCACCTCAGACTTGCTCCCTATTTTTGCCTGCTGAGACCTGGAAAACTTCGGCTTCCCTCTTCCTTTCTCTTCACGGCGCCCATCCTTATCATCAAGACCTGTTTCGCCTCCAAAACGTCCTGATCATTTAGAGGTGCCCAGAGGGAACATGCAGCTGATTCGCTAGCGGTGCCTGCGCCGAGATGGCAGTTATTTCTACCGGGTTGCTGTTAGATAGATGCTGCTCACATTGCGTCGCGGATTCCCAACCCGCAAATTTTCAACTTCTCGGTTGGCCGATGGTGTTTTCGATATCCCGTACTCTGCACCCAAAGGATCATGAGACTTCCCTGTCTCGCCTGTGTCTCCCGCCGCTTGATTTTCTATCTGCCTTGGGTTGCTGGTGCTCATCTTTTAAATACGGACGCTCAAACCTGAGGTTTCGAGCTCGTTGACTACAGACAAACACACGGGATATGGACGCCTACGAGGCCACCGATATTACTTACATATTTCTTCCTTCGCTTCGCAATTACCCGTAGTCACTTGCGTCTGGCAAATCCTTAGCCGCGCAGTTGTTACGCCAGATCTACCGAGTAGAAGCGCTTTCGCTTTTAGACTCTCTCCATCTACAACCTCATCAGGGGTATAAGATATTTACGCATACATAAATACACCAGATCGAGTCACAAGACCCGAGATACTGTTACCCTTCAGATATTGCTTTGACATCCGACTCTTCGCAATGCAATATTCCCCTTCCATCCGCCTGCCATGTGAAAGCCTTCGCCCGGTATCGTACATAACAGTAGGTATTCTCAACTCACAAACCTGAGGTTGGATGCGCAGCAGTGCCCATAATCAAGAAGCATTGCTACCTGCCTGCGCCTGTCCACATGCATACGGTACTCGCTAAAAGGGAGGATATGTAGAGAGCTGACATAGACTCAAAATCGTTACACGCCGTTCCCGCGCCAGTACTGATGATCAAGCAGCAGTTAGAACCAAATCCAGAAAATACAGACCACTTGGCCGGCCCCATATCGCCCCCACGCCATCCCGTCCCATTCCAGACGAAGTGTCCTCCCAAGGGTATGTAGGTATCCTAACGAGATCCAGAGTCCGATGCCTGCCCCGCCCAGATCAGTCACCAGACCACGTCCTTAACGCCCCATCATGCGGCCAGTGAAACAGCAGGCAAGAAAGCAAGAAACCACCCGGCCATCGCCATCTATAGGTCCCACATTCCCGTCATTTCCATATTCATTCATGATCATCACGGTGCTGTATGCCCTCTATAGGGGAAAACAAAATTCCAGAACTGTACCGGCCGGTGGCGGTCAACGTCTCAGGCCTTCAAAGACGCGACCGCGCGCGCAACCTCCTGCGACGCGATCCTCTCCCAGCCCTGTTTGGTATCTTCATTGACCGTCGTCGGGTCCTTTACCTCTTCATAAAGCTTCCGTGAGATGTCGCGGTTGATGGCTTCATATTGCTCTGCTGTCAGCTGGCTAGATCGCCAGTGCGGGGTCAGGGCGCTCCGCACAATCCTGCTGATGCTCTGCTTCATCTCAAAGGGCAACGGACTCCGTGCGGGAGACGTATGTGGGGATCTTTGCAGTACCGCATGCCTTGTCCGCCGAGGCTGCGGTTGACGAAGCTCCAATGTGTCGTGGTGACGATGCTCCCGCTTACGGCCGCGAGGCTCTGAGTCGCTGTTCTCGGGGGAAGACTGCCCTGCCCTCTGCGGATGGCCGATTGGTGAGGGTGATCTGGCTTGCTTGATCGATGTGGGTGACGATCCTCTCGTCGGCGAGTATGGAATATTTATCCGATGATAAATGGGCTCTATATGTGAGCTCAAAGGCGTAGTTGACGTATGGCTGGGCGATGGCGACCCGACGGGAGATACATGCCGCTCGCTATTAGGAGGATGGACAAAGATGTCTCTAAGGCGCTCTTCGTTCGACGGGGTGCTGCTTTCAACTTCCTTGAGCAGCGATGAAAGAAAGGAGGGGGCCTCCTCCGCTGACCTCGATGGTTGTGCCCTTTGGGGTGAGCATTCTCGGTCTTGTCGATCAGATGGGCCTGGATCCCTGACGGTGGATGATGACTCGCCACTCTGGGTCAGTAGCCGTCTCGTTCGCGGTCGCTTCAGCTTCCGCTCAGGCTCGTGATGTGGCTCTTCATGGGGGTCGGGCGAGCGCGAGCGCGGCCTTCGCTTACGGTCCTCCTCATCTCTCGCCTTCTCAAAAGCGCCCCAGGCTAGCCGCTCCTCGGACTGTTGCGGGGTCTCAGGGTGTTCTACAGTGTGTGCAACCAGACTGGGCATGTTATTTGCAAACACGTCTCGTGCGCCCAAGCGGCTGGCTATGTTCAGTCGCTGTTGCCATCGCTCGTGCTCGAGTCGTTCCCGTTCGCGTAATTGCCGTGACCGGCGCAAGCCCTCAAAAAGGTCCGAGTCTTCTTCATCTTGGTAGTCGAGGTCCAATTCGATTGCATCCCAAACCCGGCCTGTGATCCGGCCCCAGGCTCCATGCCAGTCGTCTGATCGATCCCGTTGCATGGCACGTCGAATGCTGGCCTGGGTGCGTGGAAAGAAGTACCTCGGAACCCCCAAAATGCCGTCCTCACCATCACCGTTCTCAGGCTGGAGAAGGATCTCAGGGCCAAAGGCGTGGACGCATTCCATGCAGAACCAATGGCCGGCCGGAACCCTGTCGAGCCCGATACAGTATGTGTGGTACGCGGAGTCGCAGCCATCGCAAAGTAGTAGGACTTCTTCATGGTCGGCGGAGTTGCACACAGGACAGGGGTTGGAGGGTAGCTCTGGCTCCTGGGGATTCTCATCGGCCAGCGCTCGGGGATCGAATTCGGGCACCTGCTTCTTGTCCTCGACTCGGCGGGTGAACAAGTACTTGCCTGCAAAACCAACCTATGTAAGTAAAACGGAAAATTGCCGGAAGAGTGCAGACAGCGTGGGTGGCGAACTCACCTCCAACTTTTTCGTAAACAGTGACAAGATGGAAGGTTTGACGACAGATGGGACAGCTATTTGCCTTCTCGCTCCATTCTTGCAAACAGCTATCATGCAGTACGTGACCGCAAACGGGTATTGTGGCTACATGGCTGGTGTTGTCGGATGCAGATTCGTTCCTTAGATTTATTCGGGCGAGTGCGTCTGGGTCCTCAATGGCGAGGCGTTCATGCTGAGCTTTGAGCTTCTCGAGCAGCTCCTGCACTGCAGGGCTCGGTGGGGTTGTGTTGGTTTCGACGTCCAGGGGCTCCAGACAGACGATGCACTGGTCGGCCATGACAGATGGCGGACTGAGCCAGAATCTGATTTTCAAGAGAATGCAAGCGCCGAGGAGGCATGAAAACTAAGTCGATGTTTTGATCTGGCTCAGGAGCTGGCCGTAGTGTGAATGTTTCGTGCTGCTCCTGAGGCAAAGAGTTGAGCCGGTATGGATGATGTGTGGTGTAAGTGGGCTGCAGTGGGTTCTTGGGCGGGTAGGCAGGTGAGGTCAGGTAACCTAGGCACTGTAGTGTGGGTTGGGCGTGTGAAGGGAACACTGGAACGCTGGATAGCGGGAGGAGAGTGGGCCGCTGGACACTTCTGGGGAAGAGAGGAAAAAAAGGGAAGAAAGAACGGCAGCCAGAGAGGTTCCTTTTTGCAGACGAGAAGCAACCAATCAAGGCTTCCTAGATAGTCCAGGGTTGCACCGGTCTTAAACAACTTGGAAAGCAATTCCGGGCGGCCAGCTGACTGAGCTCTTCAAGCGGAGTGGGGGGAGGATGTGGCTGGACTGAGCCAAACTGGACAAAAAGGACGCTTGCCGTAAACCTCTAGGTAGTTATGGGAAAAGTGCTGAATGAAATGCGGTGTCAGTTCCCCGTCTCTTCCGCCAGAGAATGGTAAAGAGAATCGACGGAGGCACATTTAAAGTAAGAGCTGACAAGTTTCACGTGCCAAGTCTACTTCCCAGTGACTAAGCTCGTTTCTCGAGAACTGTGAACGAGTCTCAAGGTCTTTCACCTTGCGTTTAAACGGGCAGCTCTTCGCCGTCGTTATTACGAGATCGATTAACGGCCCCATCCACTCAACTGAGGTTGTAATTATCGACGGAAGTCTCCATGGTGGAAATGTGTAGCCCGGAGCCGGGTCCGTGCCTTTAGCATGCCCAACAGCCCCTCCCCTCACTTCGTCTGTTAAGTTAAGGTACCGATATAAGGGAGTCACACCCAGCGGTACATTTCGAGATGGATCTCACTTGCCAGCAGACACCACTGACCATCTGATTCCGTCATCTGCGCTCGTTGGCACGGTTTGCGAACCCTGCTAACATGGCGGCTATGATATTGTGAATTTCTCGGCTCTTCCATTATTGTGACTCCTACCTGATGGCCACTAAAGTTCGAATGAAGCCGTCGCCGGGCGGGGAGGGGTTCTGACGAGGCCGGGGGAAGTCGCTCACCAGCGAGGTTGACTCCTTTGGTGAACAGCTACAAGTAAATGCCCAAGTAGCGTGAAGTCTCATGGGGCAACTGCTGTCATGACGTGGCGGGGCACAGCACACCGTGCTGGGGGCGGGGATTGAGATTTGTCGTCATTGAGCGACTCACCGAAATCACCCTAGACAAACGGTAAGAGACATGTGCCAATAAAGCATGCCTGGGCAATTCGACAATCCGGACATGGTAATTCCTGGATTCTCACTGCGATCCGGAAGCAGTGTCTCGGTGTGCTTTTCGTCCATATCATGTATGCGACATTGTGACACGAAACCGTGGAGTCGTTGCTCAAAGAATTCTCATTGATCGACCCGCCGAACCTAACGGCTGAAAGTGTATTGCAGAGCCTCCGTTGTCCTTTTCCATGACACCAAACCCGAAAGCAAAAACCCCACTTCGTCCCCTCTAAACCTCGGTGATCTCGCGAAGTCGCCGGAGAGTTGACCGCATCGCAGCGGCAGCAGGGGTTCTATATTATTGGTTAGACTCCCCACGGCTTACAGAAACCACCAGGGTTGACTCACGCTACCGTGTAAGCACCACCAGCCATGGTCTTCTTGCACGACCCGCACGACTGTGAAAATGTGCGTTAGTCAAGACAGGCTAGGCGAACATGTCCAGGCACTCGAGAACAGGACCCGAATGTCATTCGACAGGAGGGGTAATTACCCAGATGCCAACAGCCGAGCGCCTGACAGTGTCTGTCAAGGAGTTAGCATATACGCAGGAAACTGCTGTAGACTAGATTCGCTCACTCTTTCCGCAGAATGCTGAGAGAAGCCGATATGTCAGCAAATGTGTCATCGCCATATGGTTGCTTGGGTTGGGAAGTTGTTGCTGCGCGAGACGTACTGCAAGTGTACCTGGCGTGCTGAGAAACTTCCTGCTCTATAGGACTGTTAGTAAACTGCTGGACAAATTCAGGTAGAACTCATACGTACTCTTTACCAGCTTACGGAGGGAGGCACCGTATCTGAGTTTGTAGTTAGCACCAGGTCCAATGCTCGGCAATGCTGTCCGTTCCACACGGCGTTTTCCAACGATAGCGACTCTGGCGGACATGGACCCTGTGGCAGGGCTAAACCGGACCCTCGGACGATGCTGCTAACAAGGCAAATCAAGGCTGTCGGTGAAGCCTCTTCTAGAATCCTAGCGCTTCCTAGTCCACGGATTCCATGGCGTATTTCCCTTCTCCTGCCAGAATTGCCAATCTCATGCAGCACCCTCTAGTTTGGGTATCGTTTAGAGGATCCGGATTCCAGGTCGCAGGGAAAGATATTTTCGACAAGTTTTCGGGGAATTTGTGCGGCATCTCGTCGAGACGTCGGGGGTTGAATTTTCAGGAAATCTTGGGGTTACCAACCTTGTGCCGTACTATTTCAATCGTCAGCTACCCGTCAGAGGCACTCCCGCTGGACAATTATTCAATTTTGATGATTACTTACCTTGCCGGAGATGCCGACCTTCTTCGTGCGCTTGGACATCTTGTCTGCTTATATGGTTGGACGTGATCCCTCAAGAGCGACTCGCTAGATGTTGGCGGGCGACGACGATTTTGAGAAATGTGCACCGTAATTTTCTGGTGTGCGGCATGGCTGTAAACTCGCAGCGGGGATTGGCACAATAGGTTTTCCCGAAGTATTGCCAGAAATGTGGGGCAGGGCATTTTACTGAATGTGGGGCTTAGGGGCTCTGATCTCAAGTTCTCAACGTCTGAACGCCAGCCAGTCTCCTCTGCTGCTCTCATTCCTGAGACTCCTGAGTCCTGACGAGTCCTACTGAGGTACAGGGTAACCTGCACATAGGAATCAAGTCCGTGACGGCCCATTTGATTCTTATACCCAGGTTATTCCTAATACCAGGTTCCCCATATAGCCCTAACCCTCAGCACATAACCCTCGTTCCCCATATAACCCTAACCCTACTCTGCAGTCCCAGTAACAAACACCATCCACCCCATTCCCTCCCCTATTTTCACCAATTTTCAGGGGCATTTCTAGGCTTGGCCCTACCTGGACATAAGAATATGTGTGTGTTACTAAGCAGATCTGTAAGAATGATTCCGTTTTCCAGGTTATTCTTATGTCCTATAATAAAACGCTCGGGAGCTGAATTTTCATTCTTATGCCTAGGTTATTCTTATGGCTCGTATTCTTATCTGCAGGTTACCCTGTACCGACAAGTACTGGAGTAAGTACTGAACAAAGTACTGCAAATCAATTCGAATCATGAATACGGTAAGATTGGTTACACTTCGAGGTGTATACAGTGCCTACAGTAAAATACAGTCATGCCCTCTCGGAGAGTGGATTGCATATAGAGATGGAGACCACTCTTCGACCGCCCAGAAATCAAAATTGTTATCCAGTGTCGACGAAACAGATTCGGAAGCATCGCCGGACAAAATCTCAGTGACGGGACGGGAACGGTCCACCTGCCACCCGCTTCGGCGGTGCTTGCCCGTTCCGGCCAAACTCGATTGCGTGCGTGCAGGTTCATGTCTAGAATACGGGATACTTTGGGGTCATAGCGGTGTCATTGGCACGGAGGCTATGAAGTCAATTCTTCGCTTCAAGGTAGGCGCGTGGTTTTGAAGACGACGGCGATCTCCGCTCTGCAACTTCAACCTCCAGAATTGCGATCTCGCCACCTTGTCCCGGGAAATCGAGCTTTCAAGACGTGTTGAGGTCATTCTACATTGGGCGGGCCTGCATTTTCGTTCTCATTTTTATCTGTACCACCGCATGGTGAATTGAGTGCTTGTACTCGTACGCACCAGAATCCAGATCAATCGGTGCATTAGATACAAGTTGTACAACCGTTGAGGGCAATCCACCATGCCACCTGTGAAACACGACCGCCAATATGATGTTGTCGTCTTTGGGGCAACCGGTGAGGAACGAACCAGTTGTCAGTCTCGCCGTCCACAAAGCTAACGGTGTATCATACCAGGCTACACCGGGAAATATACCGCCCAGTACATCACCACCCACCTGTCAACCGATCTGAGGTGGGCAGTAGCGGGGCGCTCACAAGAGAAGTTAGAGGATGTGGTCGCCGGATGCCAGAAGCTGAACCCGGACCGTCGGCAGCCGGGAATTGAAATCTGCGGTCTGACCGACAGCGACCTCGCCCGCCTCGCCAAGAAAACCTTCATCTTCATCACCACCGTCGGGCCCTACGGCAAGCTAGGCGAGCACGCCTTCAAAGCCTGCGCCGAGAATGGCACGCACTACCTGGATGTGACTGGCGAGGTGCCCTTCGTGGCCAAGATGCTCAAGAAGTACGAGGCCGCCGCCAAAGCCAGTGGTGCCATCATGTTTCCGCAGATCGGTATCGAGTCGGCGCCCCCGGACCTCGTCACCTGGTCGCTGGCCTCTTTCATCCGATCCGAGTTCTCGGCCGATACGCGAGACGTGACTGTCTCGATCCACACTTTGAAGTGAGTCGCTTTCCCTCCCTCCCGTTTTCCAGCCCTCCTGCGAACTAACCAGTAACCCTTCTCTTTTCCTCTCATGAAAAAGATCGGCACCGTCAGGCGGCACATTCACGACCTTCGTCACCTTCCTCGACATGTACACCCTGGCCGACCTGCGCGCCGCCTACAAACCTTATGCGCTGTCCCCGCTTCCGCAACCGACCTCCCCGCAATCCCGCCCCGCAAAACCCTCCCTGCTCACCCGCCTCACGGGGCTGGTGACGGTGCCCGGGCTGGGCCTGCTCACGACCTCGATCGCGTCGTCCACCGACGCGGCCATTGTGCAGCGCACCTGGGGCCTGCTGGCCACGCTGCCATCGCCGCGGCGCGAGCAGGCGTACGGCCCGCACTTCTCCTTCCGCGAGTACATGCGGCCGCGCAACTGGCTGCACGGGATCGGGCTCCACTTCGGTCTGGTGCTGCTGCGGTTGGTCATGGTTTTGCCGTTGTGGTTGAGGCAAGTGGTGCTGCGGAGGTGGGGGCATCCGCCGGGTGAAGGGCCGGATACGGAGAGGGCTAAGATGGATGAGATTGAGTACAGAGGTGTTGGGAGGGCGGATCGACAGGGGGAGGGAGAGGAGAGGGCGTTTTGTAGGGCTTGGTTCAGGGGGAGTACCTATTACCGTGAGCTTTTTCCTTCCTTTGTGATTTTACTACCAGCTTTCTCTACGATTGTTGAGGCTGATTGGTTGGTTGGTTGCTGACTTGTGTTGGATGCAACAGTGACGGGAATCTTCCTTGCCGAGGCTGCTGCTACGCTTCTCCAAGAAGATGTCAAGCTCGATGGCGGCGTGTATACTCCTGCTTGTCTGGGTCAGCCCTTTATTGACCGGCTGGATCGTGCTGGGTTTCATATCGAGACGAAGCGCTTGGACTCTTGAATAGGTAATGCCGCGGGAGATGGAGACCAGGTTGGCGGCACTCCTGCTAAGCTGCATTGAATACTCGCTACAAACCCTATAATCGCTGTTGAATAGAATAAACAGCGCTACGTATCAATAGATACAAACAAAAAACTAAAACTGTAGAGGGTATCATCCAAGCAACTGGCCGTTCTATCCTCTATCGAGCACCGTCTAACTCCCCACGATCGATGGCAACACGGACATAGGAAGTCCCCTGATTTCGTCTCCTCCATCTCGGCCACCACCTTGAACCCCCTCGATCCATACCCACATCTCCCCCACTCCCATCCCCATCCCCGGACCCAATCCCATTCCCATCCCCACCCCCAACCGCAACCACCTTCTTCCCGCCCTCAATCCCATCAAGCCGATACTCGCCCACCAACCCGGCCATGACCAGCACGGGCACGCACGCCGCCAGCGCGACCCACAGCAGGACCGTGATGGTCTCCTGGTAGGAGCGGGCAATGGCCTCGCGCGCGGGGGAGCCCCAGGCGTAGCCGCAGGCGACGACGACGCTGGCGTAGATCTTGTCGGCCTCGGACTTGACGTCGTCGGGGAGGTAGGCGCGCAGCTTGGCGGGGACCAGCCGGCCCCACACGGCGCCCGACAGCGCCGAGCCGACGGCGGCGCCGACCTGACCCGTGGTGAGGAACGAGGCGGTGGCCACGCCGACGTACTGCCGGGCGTGGGCATGGCCGTGGCCGTGGCCGTGGCCATGGGGAGAGTGGGTTGTCGTCTCGACGGTGGCGGCGGCGGCCTGCACGACCAGCTGGGTGGCGACATGCATCAGTCCGGCCCCGGCGCCGAGGGCCGTCTGGGCGGCGAACAGGGAGGGCACCGAGGCGGCGCGCGTGCGCGTGAGGAGCAGCGCCAGGACGGCGACGAGGTAGAGGAAGGCGCCGGTCAGGATGAAGGGCCGCGGGCGGGGGGACTCGAGCCGCCGGATCAAGACCGAGGCGACCAGCGCCGCGATGGTCGAGGCGAAGGAGAAGGTCTGCGTGATGGGCCCCGCGGCCGAGACGGGCAGGTTGAGTGCCACGAGGAGGTATGAGTAGAAATAGGGCTGCACGGCGATGTAGAAGACGGCAAAATAGAAGAATCCCAGGGCACAGCCGGCGCAAAAGGTGCGAGACTTGAGCAGCTGCAGCGGGAGGAGAGGGTGCGGAGCGAGGTGCGGGCGGGATTCCCATACCGGAAAGAGTATGAGGAGGGCGAGGCCGGTGAAGATCATAACCAAGATCTTCGGATCGAGCCAGCCGGAGGGTGAGCGGGAGACAAGGGTCAGGGGTATCAAGATCAGCGCGAGTCCGGCCGAGAGGAGGAATATGCCGGCTACGTCGAGTTCATCAAAGAGCCTTTTCGCTGCTGAGCGCGGGCTTTCGTCGCCTTTGACATGGCGCCTCCAGGTGAGCAGACCCATTCGCTCGGCTTTGCGGCCGTTTAGGAACAAGCTCATGGCCAAGGGTAGGAAGGCGACTGGAAGGATGACAGCCCACATGGCGTAGCCCACGCGCCAGGTCCAGTTGGCCAGGATGGCAGCGGCAATGGCAGGGCCAATCCAGACGGTCACGAGAAAGGGACTGTCGGGCAGGCTAGAGAAGAGGGCGCGGTTGAAGAAGTCGCTGGTGTCGGCGATGAAGACCTGCTGGAGGATTTGGAGGCCTGTCGAGCCGGCAGAGTAGAAGATTTGCGCTGAGGCATACGTCTGGACGTTTTGTGAAAGCGCCATTTGGACATAGCCCAAGATGCAGAGCAGAATCGATATTGAGAAGGCTTCAAGCCGCCCAAACACATCTGCAATCTTGGCCATGGGGGGTTTGATAACGGCTGGCCCAACGCATCAGTTGCCCTGCAATTGAATCCAATTATTTCGATCCGACACGTACCATTGACCACGCCTTGGACGACATAGACGGTAGACAGCAGAGAGTGGTTGTTGAACGAACTGACGGCAAAGGCGGCCAGGGAGTAAGTCACCTGCCCTTCGAGCGAGATGGTGAACGCCATGAGAAATATGCTTCGACAACGGATGACATGTTAGCGTCGCACTCATATGAGAGAATATGGCTTGTCAATTCCAAACAGTCTACGGACCCCATGTACGCGATCACCAATCCCCATTTCGACCAGGTCCGGGCGACGGCCTCAATGCGCCGCACGCCGTCCTGCACATCAGACCCATCCGATTCATCGCCGCTGGTGATTTCCGGCCCGGTCGAGCTGTCATCGGTTACGGCGTCGTATTCACCGCCAGCACCCCTTCTAGAGATGAGTGGCGCCTGGGCGTCGTCATGGCCGCGGCTGCTCATACTCTGCGCGGGCCGTGCTCGGAGACAAAGAGGGAACGGAAAGTCGTTAATGGCGCATACGACGATGCATCTGTGATGGCCTCAAATCGTCGAGGCGGCTTGTTCAAGAATAACTACGTTGCTGAGTCCCTGTGGAAATCATCAACCTACAGTGGGTAGGCGTATTTGGTGAGACGGGAGCAAGTGTGCCTTCGACGAGCGTCACACGGGCTGTTGCTAGTTCAGGGTTCAGTCGGCTGACCCGGGAATGGTGACTGCTGTTTTGGGGGGCTCAGGAAACCCGGAGCCAATGATCAGAAAGATTGATTTCAGTGGGAACTTGCGAAGTAAGATCGGTGGCTAATTTTACCTTACCTGGGGATTATTTGACTCATTGCTCCAGTTGAGCCCCCTTGTTGAATCTTCGGTTCCCCCACGCTACACCAAGCTGAGGTGGCCGTGTGCAACTGTCCGGGTTTCAGATACCGCTCGTGGTACAGTACATGTGTATCGCTGCCTCGCTCTTACACGTGTATGTGCCCGATCTGTTGTACCAAAAGTCGACGACGAGAAGGAAGGAGCTACTCACAGACTCGGCCTGCTCGACCCAAGAAATACGGATACATCGTCAGATGAGAGGAATGAGCCGTGCCCAAGCCGGCAACCCGCATGTCACTACGCAATCAAACATGCAACTCCTTGTCCCGGATGGGTCTACCATTGGCTGTAGATTATCGAAATCATCTGATAATTTTGCTACTGTGCGCCTTTTTAGGAACCCATGGCTGTTGTCGTTTCCGAATTCCTCCCGACCACTTGCTTTTTTTAGGGTTTGGACACCAACACTTGATCAGGCCCGCGCTGTTTCCGGCCTTTGCGGATCACACAACAGTGACAGCGCAGTACCTAGTACCAGGCTCACCAGGCTATCAACCGGAACCTCATTCCTCGCGATGCGCAGCGTCTGAGCGAAAGGATGAATTAGAGATTCCGACTCTTAGCAAGGTTAGCCCAGTCCCGCCCTCTTACCCGGTCTGGAGCGACAAAGGGTTGCGCCATCTCCCCGGCCGATCGGCTATCCCGGGCGGGTCGGCTGCCCGTCAACTTTAGCTTTGGTACAGGGCCTTCAGCGGGCCGTTCCGCAATCTTTCACCCGAACCACCATTAGTGACACAGTCAAGCCTATTCCAAGGGTGATGACAGCAATTTGCATGAGTTCTGTCTGATCTTGAATTATGGAGTTAGACATGGAAGCATGTTTTGCCAGATATGGTGTCTTGGATAAGTGATGCTCTGAAAATTTGGAAGCCGTGGGAAAGCACAGTACAACGGTTGGTCGAAAGTTCTGTTAAGAGCGGTAGTCGAGAGGATCGTTTTTACATACAAAAGTTTGGCTGCACTAACAGGAGCTGCAGCCGTTCGAAGTACCGTGACTGGAAGAAGCAGTACCAACGGATCTGGCCTCGAGTCTCTTGGATACCTCGGTGCTTCCTGCTAGGCTTCGCGATCGAGGATCATGACAATCTCAGTAAGCAATAAGAATTTTCCACATCTTCAGAGCTTGATCCGCCTACTAACGAGACAGCTAGGCACTAGGGCCGACGATGAAGTTGTAGCATTGGCCATGGATAATCTGAAGCCTTGCCATCTCGGTATATCCCATCACTGGTCTCGTGTCAAAACCCACCGACTTCACACTGGTGCTCGGGTCTTCCTCTGCTGGTTCACCCTGCTGTGTAAGGCACACATGATCGAGAAAGCGCAATGCCCAACAACAGCAGCGACGAACATCACGATGCAAGTCAAGTGCTAAGTACCTAAGGTAACCCTGCCCCGTCGGCCTACACAAAGTCGACAAAGTTGAGGGCATAGGCATCAACGGAAGATGGTCAGAACCCGGACCCTCATACAGGTCAGCCAACGAACTCCATCCCCTGATCTGAGTAGAGTGATTAGAATTACCAGGACCTAGAAGAGAATACATGATCCAAACAGACCAACGACTCGATCAGACTCAGCCACGTCTTCCTCTCGCAGTCAGTCACGGATCAAACCTGCCCCTCCTTGACCGCGACCTTCCTCGCCACGATAAACGGACGCGCGTCGCTGCCTTTCGTCGCATGATACTCGGTAGCAACAATCTCAAACCCAGCCGCGGCAATCTTATCCTTGAGCTCTGCGGCAGAAAACACGCTGCAGTAAGGGGCAAGCCCCACGGCGCGCATCAGAGGCAACCCAGCGAACCAGACCAGCGGGTTCATGTCCCTCAGACACGGCGTTTTGGAGATGAACAGACCCCCCGGTCCAAGCATCCTGTTGGCGCAGCCAAGTGTCCCCGGCAGGTCCCGGACCAGATGGAGGTAGTTGAAGGCGAGTACAGCATCAAACCGGTTGTCAGGCTCAGCGGCGAGCTGGTCGGCGGTGGCGACGCGGAACGCCAGGCCCGGCGGCGGCGGCGGGGCTGTCTTGTTGCTCATCATCTCCGCACCTGTGACGGGGTTACTGTCGCCGGTGGCCAGTCTTCGGTTGGCGATCTCAATCATTGCCGGCGCGATGTCGGTCCCCAGATAGCTCCGCACGCAGCCCGCCAGGCGCAGCGCCGTGGCGCCCGTTCCGCCGCCCAGCTCGACCACCCGGCTGTCTGGCCGCAGCAGTTCGCGAGTTCGGTCTAGTGTTCGCTCGTACCCGCCCAGGTCGGAGATGGCTGATTTGGAGTACTTCTCGGCGCCGCTGTCCCAGAAACGGACGTCGCTGTCGGTGTTGGTCATGGTGCTGGATGGAGTGCTATGCGCTTCCTTTGTGGCGGAGTTAGGGATGACTAAGTAGAGATGGGTGAGGACAGATGATGGACAATTGGTGGTGTTGGGATTGGAATCCAGATGCCCAGTACGGATACCAGCCTATTAGTCTGCCTTATACTAATCGAGGGAGTTCTGTGATGTATGTACACTTAGGAATGGTTAGTGGGCTTTATAGCCCTGTGGTTGCTCTCTCCTGCTCAACACATGTCAGGAGAGTTTGGCTCGCGTGCGAAGATGCATTGAGGATTGCGTAGTGGCTCATCTCGAGCTGCTTGAGACACTTGACTCATAGTGCGGTGAAAGCTGCCGGGGAGGAGTGGTTGGAGTTGCCAAGCATCGGCTGCGAGCTGTTCCCTCGCACTGCAGGCCCTGATATGATCAAGGACTTTGACCATGACACCATGTGGTGTTGGAGTTTATACAGTGCATATCAACCTTAGGGGTGGTTGGGCCTCGGTATACACGTCCTAGCGCACATACTAGACCCTTTTTTCAATGGGTTACACCACCTGTGAGCTAGACATCCCCTCGATAAGCTGCCTTGAAAAGACCACGTATATCACTTTCCTGCCATCAACGTTCATGATTCGTTAATGCGTGGCGCTAGAGACACGCAGTCTAGTGACTGATGCGGGAGGAGTTAGCGAGGAGTGAGGCCCAAGTTTTTGCCCAGCCTGAGATCTGTCCTGTTCTTCTCTCAATTGCTGCTGCATCACCAACTGAATCCCTCGGGTCGTCCATGGAAACGGCCAATCGAGGAAAAGCCCAAAGGAGACGGACGGAATGCGCCATGGAGTGAACGCGCAACACGCATCCATCACAATTCAATTTCATGCCACGGTACTTCGTAGTCCCCGCTTCAGCCGCTCGTTCAGCCCCAGCCAAGCTGCCGGTCCCAACCCTCCTGCTCGGTCATATACTCATGTGCCGGACCAACTCGGAGTGTTTTTCTCTTGGGGTTGAAGAGCGGTGCTTGTAATGCACCCGTTCTGGTTCATATGAAGAAAACGCTCCGAATGGTTGTTGTTGGCATGCTGTGATCCATGTTAGTGTTCCGCATCTTCTACAGTTGACTGAGTGACTCCTGGGGGCGTAAGATTCTTTGACTGGCGTTCATGCCACTCTGAGTGTAATGAGCGTAATGAGCTCCATACAACTCACTGCCCTGCCCTCTCCTCGGCCACCAAGTGTCAAATGAAGAACCAGAAGGCAGAAAGGACACAGGTATGCCAGTCATGAAGCGGGCGGCGAGAGATGCGTCTCTGAAACATCAGCAATCACATCACATCAGGTTCTACCCAAATCCAAACCAGGTAGACAGGGGAACGCAGTCAAACTTTGTCTCATCAATTCCAATAGGTTCTTTTACCTCATCAGCATGAGAGCCATGTCATGTATCATGACCGAACTCGAACCAAACTCGACCCCCCAAGTAGGAATTCAATTCAATGCCAGTACAGAATTGTCTTTTTCCCCAGCCTTCCACCTTGCCTCTCCATACAGCCCCGTCACTCCAGCAAAATACCACGTTTGCCATATCCTGACCACATCCCAGCCTTCACCAACGTGATCCCCTCGTTCCTACCCGCAGACCAATCCACCTATGTATCCAGAAGAGGCTCAACAGGCCCTAGAGAGCATATGCAAAAAGATAAATCGAGGCTTGGCAGAGCAAGAATAAGAGAAGTGAACAGAAGAGAAGAAGAGAAAACAAGCAACGCCTAAAGGTGTTAGGCAGGCCATATATGCCGGAAATGAAGAAATAAAAGGGCGCTATACCGGGAGGGAAAGGGGTACCAAGGCAGATATCGAGGGGGAAGAAGAGAAAACAAGGGCAGAATGGTATCTTCCAGCGCCGAGAAGCAGAGGTGCAACCCAACCCAAGCCAGCCTAACTAATACAGAAATCCACCAACACAAGAAAAAAGAAGGGCCTGGATACGTCCTGGGCAGTGGTGAGGGCGGGGACGGCGCAAAGTGTAAGCATCAACAATCATGACGAATGGTGTGGGTGGTGGGAAAAGGGAGGGAGAATAGGTTGTCGCGGCTGGATAGACAGAAATACATCGCCATAAACAGCCCTAGACCGATTTATTGGTTATCAGTCGTTTCCTTCGTCGTCCTTGTCTATAGCATTTCAAAGGGCTGTCTGTATATGAGAAGGGACGAGTTGGCGATGTCAACGGGCGTTGGTAACGCAGGTCGGTATCGTGTCGGGACGGGAATCTGAGGATCACACGGCAGCCGGGCTCCCATCGGGATGTGATCGCTGCGTGCGTATGGTTCGTGAGCAGCTGCGCATGCGCGGCGTAAAAGCCCCCTGCAATGGAAGGCAGCGTACGTAAGAGGAAGGTCCCACACACCGAACTGGACTGGACAGTTCTCAAACCGGAAACGGGACGGAAAGAGGAAATGGCGAAACGGAGAGGACCGGGAGAACGCCTTTACGCCTCCTCCGTAATCCCGCCCTCGCCGCCCCCTTCTTCCCTCCACTCCCGGCTCTTGTCCGTCAGCCGCTTGACGCCGCTTACCCGCCCCGCCCACAGAGCCTCGATGGGCGTGCGGAAAGTGAATGCCCGCTGGGAGCTGATGACGCCAATCGCCTGCAGCACCGCCTTGCGGCTGTCGCGCCCAAACACGGCTGGGTGATTGATCCACTCGAGACTTGACTCGAGTTCGGCGTCGAGCGCCGCTACCGTGTTGGCGTCGATGCCCGCCGTCGTGCTCATGCCGCCGAGACCTAGCCCGTCGTTTGACCTGCTGCGAGGCAGTAGCTGCGCCGAGAAGCCGGCGCTCGGGGGCGGGTTTGCTCCCGTCGGCGACGGCGAGTTCTTACGATCGGGCGTCCCGGCCATAAGGGGCGAGCCGTCAGTCGCCGGGTGAGGGGTCGACGGCTGAGACTTTCCGGACGTTGGGGGAGGTACCGGAGGCAAACCGCCCTTTCCGAGACCCTTTAAGATAGATCTCGTCTCATTTAGGAGGGTATGAGCACGGTCGTGCTGACCTCTGCTGACCAGCGTGAGCGCGCGGGTCAACATGTCCGATGTCAGCAGCTCCATCCGGCGCTGCACAATGTGCGGGTGGGGTGGAATAGGCGGCGCATTGCCCCACGGCTTCTTTGAGTTGGAGACTGCTGGGAGCATGGTGATGGCCAAGAGGCTTGGACGCGTGTATTGTGATGTCCCATCGCGCAGGATGTCGCCCCAGATCAACTCGGCTTGGATCAGGGGCACTTCCTCCACCGAGGCTGTCCGCTGCTCGTCCTGGTCTACGGGGCCTCCCAAAGCCTCCAATCCTGACACAATATTATCCCAAGCATCCTGCGGGAGCTGCTCCTGCGAGGCATTGTCGGGCATAATGACGAGCTGCACCAGAATGTCGCGCTTGTCGCCAAAACGCAGGTCCCCGAGAGACGCTTCTGCGTCTCGGCCAGTTGCGCGTTTCGTGATCTGGAGCGCGCCACTGATCTTATGAAACTTGGCTGGCGACCCTTCAGGCAGCTTGAGCTTGAGCTTGACATTCTGGTGCGACAGTGTTTGCATGGCGCCTAGACATCCGGCTAGACACTCTCGTAGCATCATCCAGTCCTTGACGTACGTGTACGACGCCTTTGTTCTCGTCGACAGCTCGATCATGGTGTCTGGCTTGTGGGTCATGCCCAGGCCGAAGGAGTGAATGGTGATTCTACCAGCTCGTTAGTAATCATCAAACCAGGAAAGGCACCAGAGAGTAGTTAAGCATACTTGGCCGCTTCTGCTCGTGACACCACAAAATCAACGCTGTCGGCATCGACTGTTGACGCATCGCTGATTATCATGATTGTAGCAATGGGGTTGTTGTACTTGCGACCCATGAGCAGGTCCATGGCCACATTGGCGCCTTCAACAACATCAGCCCGGTGGCTCTTCTGGCCCACGGGCTTGATCGAGTTCAGGACGTTACTCCAACCGGGCCATGCCTTTGTTGTCATACCAACAATAGGGACGCCGCCGCCGGAAGAACCAAAGGTAACCAGCCCCATGCGGTCGCGCTCGCCAAGAGCGTGCACCATGAAACGGAGCGCATCACGGACCAAATTAATCTTGACGCCCTGCATGGACGCCGATACAGGAACCACAACCACGACATCGACAGGCACGTGGACGGACGGTGGCAACGGGCTCCTTGCAAAGTTGGTATACTCAGTTGGAGCGGTCGTCGCGGACTTGGCACCACCCCAAGATGAAGCCACCGAGGACACCCTTTGCGGCCGGCCAGACCCAGATGTTCGCTGCCAGTCGTCCTCGTCCGTCTCGGAAAATTCCCCTCGGTCGTAGTCAGGGCTGCGCACGGGTGAGGTCTCGACTGCGTTAAGATCGAGCAGAGCTTGTTGCCACAGCTTGAGCTGGTTGCGGTTTTCGAAGCGGAGATGAAACTGGGGCAGCTCGGCAACCGATAGGCTAAGCGTCAGGATGTTTTCGTCGATATTTCCCGTCTCGGTAACCTCGTTTAGATGCTTCTTGATGAGGATGGACCCTTTAAGAGTGCACCGAGTCGTTTTGCGCGGCACAGAATCATCGTCCCACTGCCCCTGAGCCGGCTGTACGTTCTTCTTCTCCTTGACGCAGATGAGCATCTCAGCGAAGAGGAAGCATTCCAGCTCCTGCCATGACACCTTATCTTTCCCCACCCGGAGCGTGCCATAAAGACGAAGTTTTCCGAATCTAGTAAAGCCATGTCAGCACCCATAATTCCCAAAATCACCAAGCCGGGCTTTTGGGCAGGAAGGACTGTGCGCCTACCGGCTAAAATCCAGGCCGTGCCAGTTGTCAACCCGGTTACGCAGATTTTCGGTCATCTCTGCCAGGACCTCGGGCGATTCGTAAGGGTAAAAGCGGGGCGCGCTGCGGGTGGGAGACGGGGCTCGAGCAAAGGTCTCTTCGGTCCTCGGCGGTGCTGGGGGCGGTATCGCTGTCTGCAGGTCTTCAGGATCCGGTCGCCACTTATTGTCGGGCACCTCAACCGTAACTAGACAGGTGAGTGTCTGTTGCTCCCGCGATTTGCTGATGGTCGGGAACTCGGAGCGGACTGTGACGGTGGGAGCGGGAATGGGATTCCGTGTTACAGCTCGAGGGCTGGCCAGGGATGTCTCCATGGCCTGGACGTCGTAATCGTGTCGGCGCGCTGGTCCGCTCTGTGTTGTCTCGGGATAGCCGCCCGATGATGCTACGCCCGTAGCCTCGCTGTCGCTTCGAGCATGCCTCTGCGGATTATAGCGATGATCTGATGACGGCGGCTCCCGGATATCGCGCCCGCCGCCCCTGACCGCGATGCCGGGGCCCATGGCGCCCGCCCGCGCACCTGAGCCCCGGCTGTGCGGCCGGGCAGGTTGTTCTTCCCAGTGATGAGCTGTTGGAGTCGGTGTCCCTTGTGACCTGGAATCGGTCGACGACGCCGCGCGCACCATGTTGCTGATTTTCTCTAGTCCCCCGTTGTGTTAGCATGGCCTTCGATGCTCGCATTTCGGACGTCCTTACCTATATCCAGCACATTTCCCCCACGACTTGTATCCAGATGTAGCGGCGCATTACATGTCGGACAGTACTGGGACTCGAACTCACGAATGAACTCGTAGAAGCAGGCTTCGTGTGACACATGTGAACAGGAAAACTGCAATATCCTCTCGCCGCGTAACGTGTGCTCCAGCGGCTCTTCGCACACGGCGCACTCGCTCCCAACAAACGTACGCTCCCGGCGCGCCCGGCTCCTGTCTGAATTCATGATGCCCGGTGCCGTAACTGATCTCGAACTACCGTCGCGTAATATGTTTGAGCTGGCCGAGGCCGAGGAGCGATGAGACGGTGCACGGAGAGTCCCCGAGGCAATTGAGAGACCTAGGGGTCGGAGCCGAAGGTCAGTCACCTATTCTTGCGGATTGCGGCGGCGCAATTGCCCGCCAGTGACTACTTTGCCCTGACTGCAACTGTGTGTGTACACGCGGCTCGCAGCAATATGGCACAGTCGAATCAGGGCTTAGTCGCCACCAAGGACGCTGCTCTGGGGGAAACGGGGACCTACTCTTCTCCGGGTATGACGCTGCCCCGTAGGACCTCGCAGAAGCGACGCTGTTAGCGTAATTGTAACTCGGGCGGTCGAAGTCTGTTCCCCAGGTGTTGCCGCCACCAGACCGAGCAGTCGACGAATCGGAGCCGCCAAAGCCTAGCTCGCCCAAGACCGTCCGATGAATGTCGCGCGTCCTTCGGTGCTGATCGTTGGCGAAACCCTGAGTCTTGCTGTGCGATCTATGCGATCTACTGAACATGTGGGGATACTCTGCGCCGAGGGCGGTTTATTTTCGCCTTTCCTACTGCTAAGTGTTCCTTGGTTCACAACTCTGCGCAACCAAGCGCCTCGCTGCGCCTATGGTAGGAACTATGTAATCGTCGGCGGGCAGCCAGGTCGCGTTTGCTATGTCGTTTGGGCGTTCCCGGGGAATCTGCTGCCTTGCCAGTCGGTCTGCAATCGTCAGAGACTATGAAATTCGCCTTCTCTCGTTGTGCCCGTCAACCTGCCCCAGATGAAAGGCGGCGCACAACCCTGGGGCCAACGATGGAGGGGCCGTGTTTCAGGGGCCGTATCAATAATGCGGGAGTAGATCCAAGGGTAGCAAGCGGGGCATGACTGTCCCGGAAGGATGGAAATTGGGCGGAAACTGAATCGGAAGCCGTATGGAAACTTCCAGTGCCGAGAATTTTGTTCCTTCCAGGCAAAAGTTGGGCTGTCTAGATGAGCCTGGATGGGGGTCTACAACCTGTGAGGCCGCGACTGACGTATGACCTATGTATGATGGTGGAAGACCGATTAGGGCCAATCCGTGTCCGAGTCGTCGCGAACTTCAGTCTCGTGCGTATCTTCAAGTGCTGGTTGCTGAGAGCTCTGCAAGGCGGGATCGCAGTTCGTCCGGAGCAGCCTCTTCTTTGGACTTGGCGGTGGTGAAGCTGACTTTGGCGGAAACTGCCGAAGGTGCCAATTGGTCGGGTGCGGGACAACTTAGTAAACTTTAGTGGTGGATGCAACGAAACAGCTTGTCCCGTTCCTGCAATCTTTTTTTGCAGCCGTCGCAGGTCTCCTTCGTTGCCGCAAAACGGCGCTGCTACTTGAGTCTCAAGTGCCTCGCGGGTCGCCGTAGCTCATGGGCGCTCCGATTTGTCCCAGAGAGTGTATGGGAAGGGGGCCGGAGCTGCAAAGGGTCAGAGGGTTGAAAATGGGGCCCACAAGAAGAGATTTCCAGGTTTATTAACATTTAACACGGTGCCGATGCGATCAGAATTTGCAGGCACAACAAGCTCCCTTCCGTCCCGGGCTGCATCACGCAACGGAGGGGAGAGTTGGGAGGGAGGGCCTGAGAAACACAAGCATGCGAACCTGAAGGGGAGGGAGGGAAGATTTGTGGACCATCCAGTTCTTCGGCGCAAGTGGCTGGTTGGCGTCCAAGATGCGAAGCTAGCAAGCCAATAGGGGAAAAGTTAGCAGCCCTGTCCCTGCTCCCTGCTCCCTGCTCCTGTTGCTTTCATAGTGGGGTTGACATGTCCTAGATCAATTCATCGCACGACGTGATAAACTGGGCCTACAAGGCATCGACCTCTTATATTCGTCCAGAATTGCAAGGGGTTCGGCTTTCATCACTTCATGGTTGATGATTTTTTGGGACTGCAATTAATTGATGTTCTTGGTTTTGTTCAGCGTATGGTTCAGGGGCAGCCTGAGCGTGGCTAAGAGCCTAACGTTGGTCAGACATGTATTGAATAATACAGCATATTACGGTATGAAAGCCACCGCACCTAAGGAGTACAAGTACGCACGTATCATACATTGCAGTAATTGGCAAATACGGTACTCTGTACTTCGTACTTCGTAATTATAAACGTCTCCATCAAGTAACGTTAGACATCGAACAGTCCGTTTAGACGACGGTTTGGGCGGGAGAGCATCAAGATGTGGCGCTGCGGCGCTCACGCTATCAATTCACAGAAAGGGCATGTTCACGCCGCTTTTGTGCTTCTGTGCTGCCGTCAATGAAGGGCAAGCCCCGCTAGGATGTTCTCACCAAAAGCTACTGACAACCGATGATTGGCTCTTCCATTGTCCATGTAACTTCAGTTCGGCATGCCGACGACACCTTTGGGAGCTTGGATGCCTGGATGTCCGTGTCTCCACGATGACCAGGAACGGCACATGATGAGAGGTTGCCAAGGAGGTTACTCAAGAATATAACCGATTTGCCAACTCGTCCTACCTTCCAACGACTACACCTACACCTGCCGATGCTAGGAGTCGAGGCGACTATGCAAAGCTCACTTTGAGCTCTCACAAATACATAGCAGTGCTTCCCACAAAGCCCACCGCACTTCCGCTCTCTTAAAAAGACTGAGAACGTCACACCCCCTAGGTTATTTTCCATCTGTAGGGGGGAAAGTTGTGGCTAGTAGCAACATGAGGCGCGGAAACGAATCCTTTGGCGTTTTTAGTCAAGGTCACCGTTACCTTCCGAGCCTTCGTAAGATGGAATATCATACGGGTACGGAGTAGAGGTCCTAGGATTTTCGGTACCTTCGGTAATATATGTACCGTACCTTACAATGTATGTACTGTACTGTACATACAATACACGTGCAGATCGCGCTCATCTCGGTACCTTTTTGGCAGGTACGCTGAACCGGGGCGTTTGCCAGCACGTGGCGGTGGGATTCCAGCGGGTCCTTGCCGCTTCAGCCCCATATCGCCAGGCCGCCATCTTCATCAGTTGCAGAGAAGTCGCAGATTGCTGATGGGGCCCACGCCTCCTCCAGAGAAGGTTTTTGAACCAGATTAGCGCAAGGCACTGCCGAGCTTCCTTACATCCAAAAGGCGCTTTTGCATCCAAGAGGGCTCACCGAAGCATGTCGTTTATTTACTGTGGTCGCTGTTGCTTCAGTTCAGTACTCCCGTCCTTTCGGTGAAGTCATGCTGCCAGTGATGCACTTAGCGATGCAGGACCCGCAACAGATGGGGCCAACCATCTACCATGCTATCCCCACGAGGATTGCGGTCCGCAAACTTGAGTGTCAAGGAGAGATAGCATTGGGAAAGATTGTTAATGTACACTTTCCTCTTCCACAGGCAGCTGCTACAATTCATGACGCGAACTGTCAGGACATCCCGTGCTTGGATGATGCTGCATAAAAAAGGGGTTAGGATAATAGTACATGGAGTTACACCACACAGCCATACGTGCCCAGGTTACGGTACTTACTTTCTCCCTGATTTCGCCCATCCATCGCCCCGGGGTATGGACCAGCGAGCACGTATAGAGAAGCTCCATACCACTGTATGAGTAGACTCTGCAAGTGATTTTCTTCTAGTGTAAGTCGCGAATCCACGCGGGCGCCTCCAGGGACCCGACACGCTGCACCAGTCTGTAATAGGGATAGCGAGAGATGCTGCCACCTCAGGTAGGGTCTCTTGCAGGGCATTGCTGTCTCACTCGCCTCTCTGGGAGCCGAATCGGAATTCATCCATCAGGTATCTTGCACAAGTACATACCGGTACATACACACCAGTGACAAGTCACAGGATGAGCCGAGGGAAAAGGAGAAAGAGGTCAGCGCACCTTGCAGAAGATAGGAGCTGAAGAGGCAATACATACATACAAAAGCACAGCAATGCCAGGATAAGTAGTGTGCTAGATGTGCTAGATGCACATACATACATACAGGCAGCCTTGATTGTGCGTCCAGGACTCTCATCAATGGTTCCTTCGACAAGCTGTAATCATGGATGTCTGGACAAACGCTAGCCTAGATCAACCACCTCAATACTGACTCGCGGTGTTAACGTTAGTCCTCTGCCAAGGCACGATTGACCAACGTTACTCCGTACACTAGTGTCATAGCCATAAAAGCTTCATGTCTCTGTAGACAAAGAGAGCAGGTGCAGATTCTACACTACACTAGGCGTATCTTCGGAAATGAAGCTCTCATTGACTAAGACATGTTTACGGAGGTACCTAGTATAGAACAAACTCTGCAAGGCAGTTGTTGGCAGATCCGAACTAGCCCACTGGAGTCTACAGGAAACTACTGGTTAACCGGCCATAACGTAATGCTTGCTGGTCGTTAGACTTGAATAGACTTGAAAGAAGCAGAGACTGTTTGGCTCTCTTGGTCTAGAAAACTTCCAGGTTGGGACATTGTACTCCATACTGTATGTAAATTACACCACATACACAGTAAAGTACTGTACAGTACAACAATCCGCAGTGGCTGAGTGGAAAGCCCCTCCTAACCTCTAAGTCCTAACGTTACCGGATCTGGTCCGCTCGGAGTTCACACCTGGCTGTGAGCAAAACCCACGCAACTTGGCATTCTCACCTTTGATACATAGTTCTCTCTGCTTCATTTGCTCGTTTCATGTCCAGGGGAGCCTCTCATGCCCACCACTACGCGACTAGGATCTGTGCTGTCTCTGGATGAAGTAGCTTCACTTACACTACCGGTACCTACTGCATCTGCTGCCAGAGACGGCAGAAATCGGCTGTCGATTATAGCTGGGGCATAAAATTTCATTATCAGACCCTTATGGCCATTGCGGCTCAATCGGGACTGGCTTCATCTACGAAACATTCGATTTCCAGGCAGATACGTATTATGGCTTTTCAGTTTCCAAGTCTGTTACCAAGAGCCGAACAGACGTGAGTGATCCAAAAATCGTTATCCCTCGACTTTCTTTGAGTCTCTTTTGATTCCCTGAATCCGCGGGGAAATATGCCAATGGAATCGTAGAGATCCTAGAGCTGCGGTGTAACTGCTTGGCTGCCTGGGGAAGCAGACCGCTTGGGTAAAACCACTCGGATTGCACAAGACATCTCGTCCGTGCGCGACATCTCGAAGCTGAATCTCGAGTCTACGGCAATGGATGGTTTCTCGGCCCGGTAATGTACGGAGTAAGGTATGTAAGTCCCAGATCATCAGACTCCGGTACTGTAGTGTATCCGCCATTACCCCAGAGATCAGCAGTATACAAATTTTGAACGGCGAGTTCTCCACAGCTGCTTCGATTTCTTCGTGTTACCATGTTGAAGATCGCATGAAGGAGGATACCATTGGAGGCTACAACGATGATCTCCCCAAGACCCAACTGGCATAGGTGCATTCAAAGGGTTGCATTTGCCGGCATTGCAGAATCCAAAGGACCCCTCCATGGTTCGGGCGGGCCTCCGATCGACGGTAGTAACCGCTGATGACAGCAGCCGATCATAGTTTCTATCAAGGTAACTACACAACAGTAACGTTACCGGTATGGATATCGAGATCGGACCCGAATCAGACCCTCTCGCATTCAAGAACCGTCCTCAGCCTTTCCAGGTTGAGCTCCGGCTGCATGTGGGTTGGTGCTTTGACACGGAATCCCGTCCGTGTCCCGTCATCACCTACCCAACTACAAGGAATCCCGTTTCCAGTTGCCATACCTATGAGAGAGAGAAACAGCATCCAGGCTGTATACCCAGACTCGCCTTGGGCTGCCCGGCATACCTACCAATGCAGGTTAGCGAATGCGCAGCTTTGGTTGATCCATCTTGGACTCTAGGCCGGAATGGGTTACTCTGAGCTGCTCTCGCGCATGTGAGTTGTGTCCGTGTGTTGCGCATGACATGGGATGTGCCCGCGGGGCAGACATCGTCCTAGATGGTTTAGGGCTAGGTTTGCGATACCTAGACGTCGATCCTCTTTCTCCCAGCTACAGGTATGTTCGTGTAGGATGGGGTGTTTGTTTGGGGATCTTGAGCACCATGAGGCTCTCGGCACCTGTCTGTCCGTACCCACGGCAGATCCACCTCAGCGAGGCCTGCCAGACGGAACCATCATCACGATCAGCACAGACAGGCGATCACAAGAGACATGGGCGAACTGACGAAGCAACCTCATGCCGCTCAATGCCGAAGCGTATGCGGACACGTAGCTCACCGGCAACTCTGTGAGCGGTCATGTCGGTAACTGCTGTTTATCTCAAGTTACTGCATGTCAAGTGAACGTCCCCACAACCTCCGGCGCTAGAGAACACCCTAAGAGAGAGAACTCCTGATAGGAGAATCAGAGAGGGAGGGTAGAGAAATCGTTTGATCTGTTGGTTAACGGTCTATATCGCTTAAACTGGCATTGACAACGGCTATCCGGGCCAAGGAGGCCATCTTGTTGTGATCAGCCCTGTTCGTGGAAGCAGAAAGGGGAAAAAGCGAGGGCATCTCAACCACAAGGCTTCAAAGCACGGTTTCCATCAGTCCAAGTACATTAAATTTTTCTATAGACATCGTTGCTCTAGACTTGGGGTGCTGCATCTTCTCGCGCCCTGAGCTGCAACATGCCCTTTTCGTGCGCCATCACACGAGCGGCAGACTTATACCAGATGTGCTCGTCCTCAGTCCTCATCCCAGTTCTGCCAGCATGCAGTTAGCGCCATATTCGCTGTCATAATCACCAAGATCGTTCGGCACTCACCGGGTTAGGCCCTGGGGGCTTCGGCCCGCCAGCTTGCCGAGCAACAATAATCTGGTCAACAGAGAGAACCGTCCGGGCAGCCTCGGTGGCAAGCTTGATAGCCCACTGCTTGGACACCAGCAAGTCCAGGATGCCATGTTCCTCGGCGTCCAAGGTGCCCGAGTGGTCTTGGTTCTAAGCAGAGAGTTAGTAAGAATCTATATCATAGACCAAGAAGACGCACCTCGATATCGACACCCGTGGACCAGCCGTCTTCCTTCTGATGGGCGGCATACAGCCGACTGAGAACCTCAGTAGCATCCAAACCGGCACTTTCGGCCAGGGTCCTCGGCACCACCTCAAATGCTTCACCGTACTTCTTGATGGAATACTGCGCTAGCCCTTGCGTCTTGTCTCCCACAGCCTGTATCCTCTCAACGAGCTCAATCTCTGTAGCGCCCGCGCCAGGCACAAGACGGGCGTCCTTGGTAATGGCCTTGACGACGTTGACGCCGTCGTCAACGGCACGCTCAATATCATCAAGGTGATTCTGGGTGGCGCCGCGGAGGACCAACGTTGCTGTCCTTGTCGCCTCGTCCTCCTGTCTGAAGACGGTCACCCGGTCGCCGCCAATCTCTTGCGTCTCAACCACGTCAATGCTGCCCATCTCGTCAGGCATGGGAGCCCCCAGCCGGGCAAGCGGGGTTGCGCCGACGACTCTGCAGACCCTTCTCAGCTCAAACTTGCTGAGTATCTTGATGACCAGGATACCGTAACGGTTGAGGTAGTGCATGGCCAGCTCGCCCACTGTAGAGCCCGCCACGATGACGCGCAGGCCGACGTCGTGAAGCTCCTTGATAATCGCTTCAAGTTGGTTCTCTTCGCCCTTTGTAAAGTCCAACATCTCCTTTGCGTTGTGTAATAGCACGGTACCTTTGGTCTCAGTCTGGCTGATGTCCACTGGACACGTAAAAACGCCGACTTTGGCCTTCTTGGCCTTTTTGACCGATCCATCAGGCTCCTTGGGGAACACCATTCCCTTGACAACACGGCTCTGTTCTAAGCTCCCACCCATAATCTTGACAACGCGAACGTTGTCGACGTTAAAGTTGGCCGGGTTCTTGGGGAGCACCGAGAGCACTGCCTCAGCGACGAGGTTGGCTAAAAAGTCCTCGTTACCGTTCTGCTTGCTAGCGATGACGGTTCGAATGGCCTTGCTCAGCTCCTCCTGCGACCGCAAATCCTCCACCTTGTCGATTTCGAGCTCCTCGAGGGTGTCAAGGGCAATCTTTTGCGCTCGCTCATAGCCGGTCACAATGTCGGACGTCTTCAGGCCCATGCGTAATAGGTCCTCGGCCTTCTTGAGCAGCTCACCGGCCAGAACGATGACAAGGTTGGTGGCATCGCCCATCTCGGCCTCTTGCTGTTGACTGGCCATGACGAGCAGCTTGGCGGCGGGGTGCACCACGTCGAGCTCGCGCAAGATGGTGGCGGCGTCCGAAGTAAGTATCATCTTCTGCAGGTGGTTGATGACGATCTTGTTGCGGCCGTACGGGCCAAGCGACGTCTGGACCGTCGACGAGATGGCACGGCAGGCGTCCATGTTGCGGAGAACAGCTCCATCTTCGGAGTCGTAGCTGTGGACCAACGAAGGAGTCGAGCCGGTCAGAACACCGCGGATTGTGACGTGAACAGCAATGATGGTGGGGTAGGGGGACTTCAAGAGCAACTTACTTATTGTATCCCTGTTTGAACAAGCCGGCATTCGGCGCGTTGGGAATGTTCAAAGACATGATCGCGGCCTTCAAGAGTTCTACTAGTGTTCAAGGTTTGCTGGTATCGAAGCTGTGGCCGTCTCGCGAGTCAAGCTGCAACTTGAGCTTCCCGCAGTTTCCCCTGTGGAATGCCCTGTAAAAAAGTTGGCGGGACAAATCAAAGTCAACAAAACGGCAGGCTTGGCTACGGAGGACGAAAGCTACAGCTGCCCCTGAAATATCTGTCTCTGAGGTGGGGTGGATTTTCTCTATACATTTAACCTTATCTTATCTCTTATCTATTTAGCGAAGTATCAATGTTTTTGTATCCTGCCACTGCCATCCCAAGTTAGTATATAATTGTAGAATCATTTGTTCCCTTTGTGTAGGATCAGTCTCTATTGAGAAACATGCTTTTATGTCTCGATAGCCTTCTTGAGATTCTCGTTGAGAATTGTCTTCCAAGGTTGTTACAGCAGAGCCGAGCTAGATTCCTGAGACACTTGTGGCTTTGGTCCTCCGTACACTGACCACCTTGCCCCACATTGACAGACATCAAGAAAGACCCACACGGATCCCCTAGCAGGATGAAGTGGGTCGGGTCGTATGGAGTAGATCTCAGCCTTGTCGCACATCCTCTTAAGCCTGCACCTTCTTGACTTCAACTGACAGCTCGAAAACGCAACTGTTGATTCGAGCTCGTTTCTCGCTTGCCCTGCCATCAAAGCTTCTGCTCCAAAAATATTTTTATCCATTAATCAAACCCAGAGTCTGACTTCCAAAACATAACGGTACCGTATCTACTCAGCAGTCACGAAGCTACACCCATCAAGTTCTCAACCATTGTCGACATGGCACCAGGTATGGTGAAGCGCTTTCCCCATCAGGGCAGAATTGGATCCGACCATCATGACTATCGTGACATGTGGCGCGTGCCAATTGTGCATGCGATGGTGGATTTTCTCAAGCATAACCAACAAGTTACATTATGAAATATATGACCGACGCTGACCTGTCATTCCCACCAGCCACGGCCATTCCTCCGCCCCTTCCCCCCTCAGTGGAGGAAGCATACCGCCGAAAGTGTATACAGCTCAAACAACGAACGAACGAAGTTGAAGAAGCGAACGATGCCGCCAGGCTGCGCCTCGGACGCTTGAAGCGCCAGGTGGAAAAGATGCGGCTTGAGAGGGCCTTTCTCCTCGAGCAGCTCGCCAAGCGAACAAGCACTAATGTAGAGGATTCTGACGGCAGCCCCAGCCCGCCGCCGACAGTAAGTGCCGCCCAGCTGGACGACTATGCCGCCCTCGCAACGCCGACAAGGGCTAACGCCACTCCGCCGCCACAGCCCAAGGAGAAGCCGCTGCGGATCAAGCGCGGCCACCGCAAGCCGTCGGCCCTCACGGGGCTCGACGCGTCCTCCTCGGTCCCCGCCCTCCCGGGCTTTGTAGCGCAGACCCACTCACCCAGTTCGGACGCCTTCTCTGCCGCGCAGCAGCCCGACGCCGGCAAGACCAACGGCGTGCACAACAAGGCGCCCAAGCAGCCCCGGAGCGCGTTTGATCTGTACTGCGACGACAACCGGTCGTCGGCCAAGGAAAAGGCCAAGGAGGGTGGCGACGCGGCCGACGTGGATGAGGAGCTTTCGCGGGGCTGGAAGGAGCTCTCGGACGGCCGGCGCGACGAGTACCAGGCCCGTGCCGACCAGCAATCGGCCGAGTACGAGAAGGAGAAGGCGGCTTTTGACGCAGCAAAGAGGAATAACGGAGCCAGCGCCGGCAACAAGGCGGACAGCAACGGTAACGGCAGCGGCGAGGCGACAGAGTCGGAACCGCCGCGCCCGGGAGCGGGAGGGGAGGACCAGACCCCGGGTCAGCAGGACGATGTCGACATGACCAACTACGACACGGACCAGGAGACGCAGGGTGAGCGGTTAGAGGAGTAGCACTTCTTGGCCCTTGGTTTCTGGTGATGGGTCCTCGTTATGGTTTCGTTCTTGGGGCATTGGAAGCTGAATCAACTCGGGCGGTTCTGCAAGGGAGATTTTGATATGGGCGTTTTATGATGGTTTATATTTCAGCGGTCCATTGTAAGGTGAGGGCTGTTGTCATGTTTGCTGTATGTATAATCTAGGCTTGTCTCGGATCGGAAGCGGTGATGGGATTCGGAGTTGGCGTGGGCAAAATGGACTTCACTTTTCCTAGCAGGATTCTGCTGGGTGGCAGAATCAGCATTGGTCCACTCGGTCCTAGTCTACTGGTGCCATCACTTCTGCGTCACCTCAGAGGGAGCTTGAGAGCATGATGAATGGTGACCGGATCCCAACCTAGTGAGTTCGCTGTGAGGTTCTCCTCTTTATTAACCAGTGACGATAATGTACAACTAAAAGTATAACGAAGTCGTCCGGCCTTGTCTCCTTTCCCATGCTGTGCCCGCACCTGGCAGGTAATGTTGGTAGATACCTCACCCAATTCGCAGAGCCATGGCTCCTAATCTAAAGATGTCTCTGGTAACGCCGAACGCAGAGCAAGTGATACTCCAAATGATGCGAGACTGCCGACCACGCCCCCCATGCAGAACGCCGGGTATGACACCTTGGGAGGTTCAGAATGGCGACCCTCAGCTCAATCGACGCCGACATACAAGTCGACGATGATATTCACCATGGCCACCACAATCTCTGCTGCAATAAGGATAATTACTGTTAGGGCAAGACAGTCAGCAGCCGTGTTTGAAAACTTATCAAAATCGAGCAGGAGGAAGGGGGGTTGCAGGGTGGGGGGGGGAGGTAGATAAAATGAATTCCGCTCACCAATCCACTCCAATTTCTCCCCATGGCCGTGGCTCAGCTGGTCCTTGAGCACCGCAAGCAAATCAGCAATAACGTCGAGCCGTTCCGTCAGCAGGCCGACGCGCTGGTCCATCTCGAGGTAGCTCCGCACGGCCTGGTAGACGGGCTCGAGCTGCGGCTCGACCCAGAACAGCTCGGGCGTGTCGAGCACGGAGCCGTTGAGGTGGATGCTGATGCGGAGGATGAAGAGCTCGCCGATCTGCATGTTGATCTGCGACCTCGACAGCGCAATCTTGCCCGTCAGCGCCAGCTGCGCGGGTATGTCCTTGCACGTGTCGATGGTGGATGCTATGAGCTCTTCAAAGAGGGAAGTCTAGAGGACAGAAAAGGGGCGTTAGGGAGTTCCAAAATAGAGATGATGGGCAAGCCCGGGAAGGCAAAGCGAACCTTGACGCTCTGGGCTAGGGCGTGCGAAATGGCCAGCTTGACCATGTAATTATTCTTGTCGCGGAGCGTGATGAAGTCATTGTATATCCTCGCCTGGTACTCGCGCGTGTAGTAAAAGTTGAACTTCTCCGTCTCGACGTCGTCGGGCGCGAGCTTCTCCACCTCGAACTTGGCAATCTCTTTCAGGAAACGCTGCTCTTGTGCCGCTGACATGCCCCATATCACGACCACGCCGTAGTCGAAGAGGAAAACCTCGGGCGTATGTACCAGAATGTCAAAGTCACCCATCCCGCCGTGTGACGATGAGTCCCCTTGTGCGCTGAGCCGCTCAGCGAGGGCATCATCGGCGCTTTGTTGCCGCTCGAGCGTGGCGTTCCCTGGTATAACATGACTTGCATCATCAGACTGAATATCAATTAGGTCCTCCCCGCGTCTTAGCTGGTCATCGAGATCATCCGGAACGCTCCCCGTTGAGTGCCGTCTTTCCGGGTGCGATTGAACCTCCATGCGCCTCTCCTGCCGCGAATTGCCCATGTGCTTGGAGCTGTAGCTGTACGGCGTGTAGATGCACTCGTCGATCAACTTGGGGTTCGCCCCTCTCCCTTTCCCCCTCCCCTTCAGGAAGCGAAGTAGGCCGTCCATCTGGTATCGGTTGGCGGTGCAGTAGGCCGTGACGCGCGGTAACCTGTCGCGGTCAGCCTTGCCGAGGCGGGCGGCGTCACGGCGAGCGGTCGGGTCCTTGATGCGAGTGTATTGCGAGTAGACATCCCGGCCGCTCTCTTCATCGACGTCGTCGGCAGCGTCTAGCTCCGGGTTCGGCAGGAGTTTGAGCTTCTGGGCGTTCTTGGTGCTGCGCTGAGGGCCAATCTTGGGCAAGCCCGCGGCAGCAGCGGTGAGAGGAAGGGTGGTGCCAGGGGCGGCAACCGTCGAGTTTGCGGCTGGCGCGCCGCCATGGCTATTCCGTCGGCGTAGTTTGTTGTTCAGGGCGGACAGCATGGGAGGTCCGCCGCCCAAGCCGCCGGTACTGATGGCCGAGGGACTCAAAGGGGCGGTGGACTGGCTCGGCCGTGAGTGCCGGTAGACGGCCTCAGGCTCTATCGTCTTTGTCACCGGGTTAGGATTGAACGTGACATTCCTCGGGGGTCTCAGCGGACGGGCTGATTCCGGGGAAGGGGACGCCGGCGTTGGAATGAGGGGCGTGCTCTCGGTGATGGTATTGCTCGCCATCCCTGGCTTCCCAGTTGCCATGCGAAGGATACTTTGGCAGCCACTATTCGCTTTCGTCGGCTGGGTTTGCTAATGTTGGAGCAAAAGGTTTTACCGGAAGCGTGTTGGCCCAATTGGTCTTGTATAGGGCATTTGGTTTTGTCTATTGTATGGCGTTCGGATGGTTGATGACGTCGAAGCACTGAGGTGTGTAATATATTGTATCGTGCATGTGAAAGTTTCAGTACGCCGCTGCGCGGTTCCAAAATCAGCTGTCGTTGAATATCTTACCGTAATCACCCCTGGACACCGTGAAGGTAGCGAGAGAAATAGCGGGAATGGCCGCGATGCCGCTGCTTGTTTAGCGAGCCTGTCCACTGTTTGCTTGCACTCATCAAGGTACAATACAATACAGTACATATAATACTGTATGCTACGCAGCACTGCAGGGCTGAGAGAACCTTATCACCCTCGCTCCCAGCACGACGGTCATACATCTTCCCTCCCTAGTGCAGTTACACAGCATCTGCAAACCATCAATCAACTTGCATAGCACATAACGTTGCTGCCATAATCCTGTTCTTCTTTCATCTGGTCATCCATCCACGACATGAATTCATTTTGCTAACGTTACCCTAGGTAAATCGATATCTTAATTTCCTTCCATCCACCCCGACACTCTCCAAATACGCTCCAGAGGAGTATATAGTATGCCGCATGCAGCCGTTCATCTCGGGCTATATGGACGACTAACGTTACGCCATGTCTTGATTCTACCAGTAGTCCTGAAGTGTTCTTGGTTGTCGGTTCCGATGATGAAAGCGCAGCCTCTACGCTTACCCCTTTTTTCTACCATCCCCCCACCCACTTCTATTCCTCCTCACTAACCTCGTCATCCGATTCCTCCACCGGGCTGGGAAGAGCCCCTTCTGCAATCCCGCACCCTTTCCCCTTCCTCCTCGCTCCTTCTCCGTTCCCATCTCCATCTTCGTCGTCGCCTTCATCGCCGCTACCTGCGCAGTCACCAGCGACCACCATGTCTCCAATATCAACAGGCCCAGTCAGCTTGCTTTCCACAACCTGCACCACAAGCCTTAGAAACTCCCAATGGTACCTGTTCCCAAACGGCGGGTCCCACTCAAGTTCCACCGCCACTGTACAGCCGCTCTCGCCGGCCGTTGCTTCTTTAAATGCTTCAGTATAGCCCTCCTTGACGGTGTATTCATAGTAGTGGTTGTCCTCGATCCTGCTGTTCTTGGGCCTTGCCAGCTCCAGAAACGTGGCCAGCGCGGCCTGGTTGGCTTGGGGAAGGGTCGTGTACGTGCCGTGAAGTTTGACTGCCGAGTCAAACTGGTCCAGGGGGGTGTTGTGGGCAGGGGCGGTGGCTGTCTCCGTGCTGAGAACGCTGGATTCGCGCCGAGCTTGCTGTTGCCGGTCCGTTTCTTCTTCCCCGTCTTGCTCATGCTCTTTGTGTCCGCCTTCCGCGTCCTCACTTTCATCCGACTCGTTCTCCGCCTCCGCTTCTGTATTTTCATCCTTACCCCCTTCTTCTTCCCCTTCTTCCCCTTCTTCTTCCCCTTCTTCCCCTTCTTCTTCCCCTTCTTCCCCTTCTTCTTCCCCTTCTTCCCCTTCTTCTTCCCCTTCCCCGTCCCCTTCAAATACCACCACCCTTCTTCTTCTTCTCCCCTCCCCCCCATCAACCCCCACTTACTGTACACAACCTTCGACCAAACATCCCACCTCCACCGCCTATATATCCCAACCTTACCCACATCAACCCTCACCCCCTTTTTCTTATTCTTACCGTTACCATCCAAGCGCACCACGCTCTCCAAATCAATGACCTCCTCCTCAACCCAAAAGAACTGCACCTCCCCGCCCTCAAATCCCACCTCGCCTTCGTACAGCAACCCCCCTGTCCCTTCTTCCTTTGATGAAGATAACGGAGAGGAGACCATGGCCCAGCTCTTCCTGACAGCGCCCTTCTGAATGCGCTCCCGCCGTGCCGCCGCCTGCGCGTTGGCCTGCTGCAGCGAGAGGTGGGATGAGCAGCGGACGGCCGGTTGTTTCGTCTGGCCCCGGATGGCCTGGGCCCGATTGGTGATGGTGCTGCTACTGCTGCTGGCGGCTGTGGTTTGTGGGCCCGGAACGAAGCGCTTGGTGCGGTACACCACCCATTGGAAGACGGTGCGGTCTTCGCCGAGGGCTTCGATGGCTGAGACGCTGGCTGGCGGCTTGGCCTCCTGGAATCCAGGTTTAGGTTGCGGTTGGGGTTTGGGGAGGGTTGAGGGGTGCGGTCTGACGGGTGGGAGGTGTGCTCGGGGTTTGGGTTTGGGTTGGGAGAGAGGGGTCGGGCTAGGATACTGCTTGCGAGAGGGAACTGGGGCCGGTGGAGCTGGGGGAGGGACGGAGGGCTTCTTGGGAGCCTGGCGCGTGGTATTACGAGAAGGTTGGAATATGTTCCGAGATTTTGGAAGGTTGACTTGGTGAGTGCCTGGCGGTGGTGCGGGCGCTGGAACTGCAGGGAGTTTCGGTTGTTGATGGCTTATGTCGCCTAGGTGATAGCCATTGGACTCCCGCTGTTTGCTACCACTGGGGATATTTGGTACGATCTGTGTCGTCTTTTGTTCTGAGAGCTTGGAGGCGATCTTCCGAAACAGCGCCTCGTCAGTCTCCAAAGCAGAAGTGGTTAGATAACCAACGATAGTCGGCTGCTGTAAGGTGGCTTGCTTGGCCTGTTTGGCCTTTATTTTCTCAAGCGTGGCCCTCGCCTTGTCGCCTGCGGTGACGGGACGATACTTGATAGCGTCAATAATATCTTTGTCGTAAGTACTCGCTGTGGTACTGCTAGGGGGGTTGACTGGCGGGCTAGTTTGGCTCTGTAAGTGTATCGCCTGTCCACCCAGTTTGGGTTGAGGCTCCTCAAGCCTTTGTTTTTTCTCTATACGGTGAGAGGCTGTAATGGCTGGAATGCCTGGAAACGGTCCCCGATTTATGACAACGGGTGGTGATCTCTTGCCTGGGTTGCTGATATCCTTGGAGTTCTCGAGTGCGAGACGAGCAGGTGGTTGTGTTCGCGCCTCTGCCCGGGGGCGCAAAGCAGGCAGAGTGTCTGGAGTTCTGGATGCTGCCCGAGTGTTTCCCTTATAGTCGTAGTTTGAAAGAAATATGCTGCCTAGGGGACGCCGCTGCGGCGTACCACTGCTAGCCATCCGCAACGCTTCATCAGCCAAGGCTTTCCCAAGAGGAGCAGAGCTCTGCCCAAATTGGTAATTTCACGGGCCGTATACCCTTTCTACACTTGCGGATGGCCTCCAACAGGTCATATTGCTCGTCATCTGTGTCGTCCTCTTCGGGTTGGCCACCCCCCTGAAACACCGGGATTGGACGTGACTCGACTGTGGTGTAGAGAGCTGGTAAGTAACTGGCTCATTCTTGTAGGTTGGATCGACGAACCGGTGGCTACCAAGTCTCGACCTGGGCTATCGGGCTCGGTCAATGTGCTTTCTGCCAAGTTCAAGGCGTCAAATTCTGGTGCTGAACCTTGGGGCGTCGGGCGAACCGCGGTGGCTGTATCTGCCCGTGACGTGAGTTCAGCGGATCTCTGAGTGGTGAATTCCATAGACGGTATGTCCGAAATGAGACTCCCAAAAGACCAGTCTTGAGCAAGACTAGAATCACTCATAGACGGTATGTCCGGAATGACACCCCCGGAAAACCAGTCTGGAGCAAAAGTAGAACCACTCATCATCACACAGGATCCTTGCAGCAATTGATCATGGGATGAAGGATGTTGGTATGACGGCGGAAGGAAAGTCCAACGGAGGTATGAATTGGTAAAGTAGACGTAGAGAGCATAGATGGCGCTGATGTCTGAAAGTAAACTGATGCTGAAGGTAGATCTAGCAGCTCTTGAGCTGCCAACCGTAGAGTGATAAGCAGAGGGTTTGTAGTTTGCGATGTATATGGAAGAGGCAAGAGAAGAAAAGGGATGGATAGGAATCACTGCAAGAGCGAACAGCGTAAAGAGTTGCAATCGCGAGTAATTCGGTGAAATGGCCTATGGAAGCGAGGTTAAACACTGATCTCCACGTTGAGAGTTAGGGGTTTGGTGGTTGGAGGTAACGTTCTTGCGTCCGTTGCAATGGGCGGCACCAAGATGTGAGCTTGTAACCGGGGCGGTTCTTGTATGGCTAGGAGAAGAAGTATTCCTCTTCACCAAACATCAGTAGAGTAAGTGTGATTAATTCAAGCGTAGTGATAGAGTCCAACTTGATTCTTCACAAGCAGCAACTCAGCATTCTACTGTCACTCCGGGTCGTCGGCGTACTTGGCTTCGCTCTCCTTGGCCTCATTCTCTTTGGCTTCGCTCTCCAGCTTTTTCAGCCTGTCCTTGCCCTCCTCGGTGGTAGCGTCAATGATTTCTTCCTCCAGACTCAAGATACCGGCCTGGTGAACCATTAGCCTCGATCACAGAATTGTTCATCAAAAAGGGCACCCTTACCTCTCCCAGCTTCCCAACCAGCTCCTCGGCCTCGGCCACGTCCATCTCCCCAAGTACCTTGTTCACCTCGTCCAAGCTCCCAGTCTCCAATGCTTTCTTCATTTCCGGCGAGAAGGTCTCAAAGATCTCCCTACCCGCCTTCTCGACGGGGTCGTCGCTGTTTTCGGGAGGGATCTTGATGTTGATTACAGTTCCTGGCTCGACAGCATGCAGCTGAATCTGTTCTACTCCTCCGGCCTTGCCCTCGGCCTCATCCTTTGCCCTCTGCAGAGTAATTTCCCTAGCGCGGTTCTTAATCTTCGCGTACCACTCCTGCACATCCTTGAAGAAGACCTCCTGTGCCTGGTGGCCGGGGGTAGTGATGCGCTTGAAGAAGAGGGCAACGCCGTCGCGGCCCAGGGAGCGGCAGTACTGCAGAAGCAGTGCTTGGTGTACGCAGTTGCGAGCGTAGTCGGCCCGGCCCTCCAACTGAGCGTCGAATGCGAGGACCAGGAGGCCGTCGGTCTCCTTTTCAGACAGAATCTCCGGGTGTTTGGTCAGGAAGGCATGGGATTCTCGGTAATCGGCCGCCTTGATCTTGGCAAATTCCTGGGCTGCCGGGGAGGCGCTAACTGCATCGTCATCTTTGCCGGCCTTGTCATCTTTGGGTGTAGACTCGGAAGCTGCGTTATAGTTGGGGTTGAGCAGCTCAACGGTAGACTCCTTGGCCCCCGAACTAGACGGTTTCGACTTGTTGATATGGGAGCTGTCAAAACCAGTGTGGATGCTCTCGCTGGTGATCTTGCGTGACTCTTCCCGTTCGAGCTCAGCGAGCTTTTTCAGTAGCTCCCCCTGAAGATCCGTGACTTTCTTGAGGTGGTCCTCAATCTCGGCCACCATTCCGTCGTACCTCTTGTCTTGCTCAATCTTCTTCTCGTCAAGGGCCTTGTTCACCTGGTCCAGGAGTGTCGCCATCATCTTGGTGTAAGTCGGCAGGGGTTCTTCGGCGTTGTGGACACCGGCTGGCCGCGGGGGAGGCTGGTCGTCCTTGGGATCGAGCGACGCAGCCGACTCCATGACCGCCTGGAAGGCCACCTCGCCCGGATTCCTTGTTTGCGCCTCCGAGGCATGTGATTTGAGAGCGGCGAGCAGACCCGAGATGCGCTTGATTAGGTTGTCGTTGACAATGCGCTCGTATTTTAATGTTTCGATCTGGTTCTTTCGCTGCTGCCGTTCGAGATGGATCTGGTGCTGCTTGGCGCGGATGAAGGAGCGCTTGTCGACATTTGGGTGCACCTCGATGTCCGAGTCGTCGCTGAGCTCGAGCGCGTCCTGCGGATGGGTTCAGTTATACTATGCCCAAGGTATAGGGAGCTCTATAGAGGGGCAAGCATACCCACTTGCTGTAGTCGACAGGCATTGTATCTTGTCTCTGCACTACACACCTCTATGTTCAAAGTGTCTGGCGGCTAATGTTGAGTATGAGTAGGTTAGTAGCCTATGTAGGTAGATGTTGGACAATGTTTCCTTTATCAAGTCTCATGAGAACCAACTCATGGTGGGGTAGTTGAGGGATGTAGCTTCTAGAAGCTCAGGTGGGGCACGTCAAATGAGGAAGTGTCAAAACTGCCTAATTCGGAAGTCATGCAATGCAAGTGTCAACTGTACACTAAAAGTTCAAACCATATCTCAGCGTCTCTCCAACCTCTGATCCCAACTCTTATTGTATAGGCCGTATTCCACCTCTCCCTCGTCTCCCTTCCTGAGACCAAGACCACCTACACCACACTCCCGGGGCCCCTTTTCCTTGAGGCCATGCGGCCCTTCTCTCAGCCGACTGAACACTCGCAAGGCATTGTTCCGGCCAATGTCTACCAGATCCCGGTTACTGATCGGTACATGCTCGTCATACCACACACACCCGTTTGGGATGCTCTCGAAGGGGTAGTCAATCGAGAACATGATGGACTCGGCTCCAATCTCCTGCATGGCGCAGAGCAGCGCTGGCGTCGAAAAGTGTCCAGACGTGGTGATGAATAGCTGCGTGCCAAAGTAGTCTCTGACAAGCTTGTCCTTTGCCATGGGCATGTTTGGGAACCGTGCCCGGTTGAGCTTGTGGTCGATGCGGTAGAGATCATAAGGGCTGCCAGTGTTTGTCAGAGCTGCCCTTCTCTACAAAAGGGAGAAATAAAAGGAACTCACATATGCTCCCCCATGTGGCCAATAACAATCTTCAGCTTCGGAAACCGGTCCAACACGCCAGAGGTCACAATGCCCAGCATATGCATCCCGACCCTGTGCGCGTACCCGAGCGCCGAGTACGCCAACCACGGCCGGTCCTTCCACATGAGGTCAAACACCTCTGGCGTTGCCTCCCTCGGATGGATGTACACGGGCAAATCCAACTCCTCTGCTGCCCTCCAAAACTCATCGTACTCGGTTCCTACATCATAAAACCTCATCCCAATCTTCCCCTTCCCACCACCATCCCCATCCTTCGAGCTCACAAGCACACTCTGATAATCATTAACAATAACACCCACAAACCTCCCCTTATTACCACCCCCGACCACACACCGTCTGACCTCAGCGGCCGCCTGCGCCGGGTTATGCATACTAACACTAACCATCCCTGCAAACCTTGCCGGGTTCTTAGCGACCTCATCAGCCAGACAATCATTGGCGGCAGCCGCGAGGGCCTCGGCTTGTCCCGGGTCCGCTACGCCCTGCGGCCCCGGGGAAGACAGCGAGAGCACCATGCGGTCGACGCCGTTTGCATCCATCTGCTGCAGCCGTGTGCCATGCACGTCGAGCAGGCTGGCGACCAGGTCCGGGCCGATGACCCCCTTGGGCGCGAGCGACGTGACCAGTCCGGACGAGGCCAGCGCCTCGGGCGTAGACCAGGCCTCTTCGAGGGCTATTTTGCCGAGCATGTTTCTCTTTGTCGTTCTCCTCTTTCCTCTTTTCTTGGTATGGTGAGATGGATGGATTAATTGGTGTTTGTAAAGGTTGGATTTGGATTGCGTTGCTTGAAAGGGGGGTTGTTTCAGAAAGCTGAGCAATTTGGATTATAGGTGAGTAGCCAAACTGACTCTTACAAAGTCTCGGTATGTATTGTCTCAGGACTTAGCATGGTATATCAAGTATACATGCGTTGTGCGGGACCGTCGACAAGTGTAAAAGGGGATAACGGGAGCCGCTCTCCCCGCAGTTGCACCTCAACTGCCGATTCGGCCCCATGTTGGGGTTTGCAACAAGAACCGGCATCAAATTGCACCTGGCTAACCTGGTTCATGGCAAACTGCGATGAAAGCATCTCACCCGGCTTACGTCCGTCAAGGCGAGGAGACTATTTAAGCTAGCATCAAGCCTGTTAGACCATAGGTGAGCGATGCATGTACGCAAAGAGTTGGCCCAAGCTACACGTGGACTTGTTAGGAGTGGAAGTATTATGCGCAGCTTCATCACAGACGCACCCAGCATATATCGTAAGCTCGCCCTTGGATATCTCATCATTAACGCCATTATCACAGCCACCGACCAACACCAACAGCCCGTGTGTACAAGGAATCGCAGGGACCCAAAGACACCAGTCCGGAGTCATGACCCGGCTGCTGCCTCATTTCTTCTGCCCCTCGACGAAATTCAGCGCCTCCTCGGTTGGAACGCAGTCAATCGTGCTCGTCTTGTTGTGGAAGGTCACGCCATAACACTTGTCAGCGACATGGACAATCTCCGGCCGGAACGTGGTACAGATGAACTGCGTCTTCTGCTCTTTGGAAATGCTACTGAGCAGGCTCGCCACGGCCGTCCGGTACTGCGCGTCCAGATTGGCGTCGACCTCGTCAAAAATGACAAAGGGGCTCGATTCGGCAGCCTGGAGGGCAAAGATGAGGCAGAGGGCGCACAAACCTATCAAGGTAAATTGTTAGACAAGGTGCAACTTGGTGCTCGAAACTGGGGAAATGGGTGAGCTTACTCTTTTGACCACCGCTGAGCTGCTGAATCTTCTGCTGCTCGTCCATAACCTTGGAGTTGAACGATACGCTGATGCCGACACCAGTATAGCTCTCTACGCCCGTTGTTGGTTCTTCATCAGATTCGTCGTTATTGCGGTTCTTGCTGCGGTCGGCTCTGCGCTGGATAACAAGGCGCCCGTGCCCGGCGGGTACAAGCTTCTCAAAAATGGTCGCAAATTCCTTCGAGACCTGCTTGAATGTTCGTTCAATAGCCTCATCCTTCTCTTGGTCCAGATGCTCGATCAGCGCCTCAATGGAAGCTTGCGAAGTATCAAGCTCCTTCCGCCGCTTCAACAGCTGGTCGCGCTGGGTCGTGAAGCTGTTGTACTGATCAAACGCCTTCTTGTTGATATGCTTGTACTTCTTGAGGGCCTCATTGACCTTCCGCAGTCTAGACTCAATCTGGTGCTGTTAGCAACCCTAACCAAGCCATTCGCAATCGAATCTGCTCACCTGCTCAGACTTCATCTTCTCGTACTTCCCGAAGGCTTCCTCGGGGAGGATTCCGAGGTCTCTGATGTTCTTGGCGTATTCGGCAGCCTGGCTGATGAGCCGAGCCCTCGTCTGGATATTCTTCTCCATCCTCTTCTGGTGCTGGCTGATCTGCTTCTGCAACTCTTGCAGTTCCTGTTCCTTCTGCACTCTCTGGGCCTCGAGCTTGGCAAGCTCACCTCCGACCTTTTCTGTCTTCTCCTCGTTTTCCTGCAGTTGCTGTTCCACTTCGGCCATGAGCCGCTGTGCCTTCTTGAGCTCTCTCTGGGCGTCCTTGAAGCTCTCGCTACCCGCGGCGGTCGAATTCTCAAATGCCAGGCTCCGCAGCTGGTCCTCCTGTGGCCGAAGGTGGCTGTTCAACTCGGTCTCCAGATGCCGCTTGCGACCTTCCAGCTCTAACCGCTTTTTACTGACTTCCTTCAGCTCCCGTTGTAAGCGATGGACCTCCCCATCGAGCTCTTCCAGCTGGCGTTCTTCACTCGCTGACAGCGCCTTCTTGAACTCCTGGGAAAGCTCCGCTTGCGCGGTCGAGATCGCGTCATCCAGGTCTTGAAGGTTCTTCTCCACCTGAGCTTGCCGCTCCCGGGCTGATTCTAGATGGGTTCGCTCGCGCTCCAGTTGTGCAATTTTGCTCCGGAGCTCCGTCTTGAGCGGTTCGAAGCCCATGTCAAACTGACGCATCTGCTGCTCGAGTTTGTGCTCCTCGCCACTGGCGCTGGTGACCTTTTGGTCGGTGATATCGATTTCCTTTCGGATCTTGTCGAGATCTGCCAGCTGCTGCTCGTACGAATCTCGCAACGCGCTGACTTTTTGCACTGCGTCTAGCCGCGATCTCCGGGCATCGACATAGCCTCCAGTCATGGCACCCCTCTTGTTCGTTGTATCACCTTCGGGGGTAATAGCATCTAGACCGTGAGTTCGAGCATACTGGGAAGCTATTGTGAGGTTCGGGCAGACGATAGTGCGGCCGAACACCTGTTGAAAAGCCTTGTCGTACTCTGGGTCGTATTCGATCTTGCTGATCAGGGGCTGCGCGTCTGACGCCCTCGGCATCTTGACATGCCTCGGCCGTAATTGTTCTAGAGGCATGAAGGTGAGCCGCCCACCGTAGGTCTTGTAAAGATGGTCAGAGAGCATCGTTGCAGTCTGGTCGTTGTCAACGACGTAGTGAAAGAGGCTGTTCCCCGCCACCTGCTCGACAGGCAACTTGTATGCCTCCATCGGTACACGCATCAGCTCCGCGAGAGTTCCATAGGCTCCGGGAATGTCCTTATCCCGCTTAAGCCGCCTGATAGACGCGAGGCCTTTGGCTGTGGCTGAATCCATGGATTGAGCGAGGACAGACTCCGCTTGGTCCCTCTCCGCTCTCGTATTGGCGAGCAGCGAGCCGAGCTTGTCCTCCTCGCGCCGGAGCCGCTTACGCTCTTCCAGCAGCTGCTCCCGGGCTTCCTGAGCCTTGGTCAGCTTTTCAGCGAGCGTAACCCGGTTACCGCCGTAGCCTTCAATGCTTTGGCGGATGTCCTGGATCGCCTTTTCCAGCTGGGCGATGGAGGTCTCAACCGACTTCACTTGCTCCTTGGCATCCATAGCGTTGGCCTTTTGCACTCCCAGAGAAGTTGTCGCATCGTCAATTTCCTGTCTGAGGAATGCATCACGCTCCGCCTTTGTCCTGAACTGGGTGCTCCGGGTCTGCTTGGTCAGCAGACGGCTTCGCCCCGCGACGGCCAGATCTCGTTGTTTTCTGATCTCGGCTTCTTCGCGCTTCCATTTCTCATACTCGGGCATGATCTTGGCAAGTTCTGACTCGGCAGCCTGTATCCTCTCTTTGACTTCCCTTTGTTCAGCCTCCTGCTTCTTCTGCGATTGCTCTCTTGCGTGCCGCGTCTCTTCGAGGTTTTTTGTTTTGAGTTCTGCCTTCGCCCGGGATCGAGCCACGTCTTTCCGGTCCTCGTCCAGCTGGCGCCGCTCCATGGAGAGCAGTTCGAGGCTCTGTTTTAGCTCGTGGGACTTCTGATCCAGAACGGCAAGCTCCTTTTCGGTCTTCTGGAGCTGCATACGGTCCTTGGTCGAAGCGCCGGCCCCGCCTTGTCTTGCTTCCTCCAGTTGCTCCAAAGCCTCTGCGTTGCTTGCCTGCAGCCGGTGCCAGTGCGCGTATTCGAGACATCTGCGCTCCCTGTCTTTTTCCTGAAAATCGCGAAGCTCGTCCTTCTCTTCCTCCAACTCGCTCAGGCGCTCTTTGATGTACGCCAGGGTCTCGTCAATCTTGTCGCGTTTGCTGTTCGTCTCGGCCATGATTTTGAGTGACTGGATCCGACGATCATCGTAGGTATTGGTTCCTGCAATCTCCTTCAGGAGATTAAGTCTCTCAGACTCTTTCATGTTAGTAATGGCAGCGACGCGCCCTTGGGGCACAATGTAGAAAGGGTTCTCCTTTGCAAAACCGGCTGTTTCGAGGATTTTGAGAACATCGGCACGAGTCTGGACCTTCCTATCGACTGAATATTCGTCTTTCTTGAGGCCAATGGTGCGGCGTATCACGACCTCGTCGCCCGGTTCGCTGAAACGCTTGTCGGTGTTGTCAAAGATAATCTCGACGTACGCAGACATGACTGCAGACCCCGAACCCTCATGCAGGAGCGCTTGCCGCTCCTCGCGGCTCATGTTGGTGTAGGCATCGCTCAGCACAAACCGGATAGCGGCGAAGAAGTTACTCTTTCCCGATCCATTGCGCCCAACGATGACATTGGTGCCGGGGGAGAAGGGCTCGATTACGGTCTGCTCCTTGTAGCTGTTGAGAGGTCAATATGCAAGATCATGAGGATTGGCAATGCGACGACATCAGACGCATCGAGAGAGTCATAGCGCACCTTTTGAAGCCCTGAATAATGATTTGTTTGATGTGCATCTTGCCTGCTCCGCTGCCGACGCGACAGCCGAGTCAAACCCGACAGAACTTATAGAAGGAATAGCGCAGGAGGTTCTATTCCCTTTGAGCGTTGCGTATTGGAAGATGGTAATATCCTTGTCTTCGCCGTTGCAATTGCAGGCGTCACCATGATCCAGAATTCTGTGTAAGGGAAGGAGTCGCGGGCCGGCGTGGTTCTTGGTTGATGATGGTGGGGAAGCGGCGCTTTCCTCACGCGTCTTGTCGCGCCTCACGTTTTCACTTCTCTCAGGTTGAAGCTCGGGCCTCTCCACTAGATACCCAGGTACGTACCTTATCTGCACGTGATCTTGTTCCCATCTGACAGATCTGGCCAGTCGCGATTCATGATTCCCATGGCGTGCCTCCCCTTGCATGCGATATTCCGGAAATGGGGAACACCGGGCCCTAACACACAGTCTGCGTGTTCCATGGCCTGGATCTGAGTTTATGCATCCGTCTACCATATGCTTCAGCTGCCTTGAAGGTTCCAGTGGTCAAGACTCTCCTCTAGGATTATCGAGGTTGCCATGTGACGGGACAAACCGTTGTGGCCTTGTGCGACTGATGGTAATCTGAAATGGAGCTTAAGACACCCATTTCGATGCCTTGCGGCCAGATGCTGTGGATGCCAAGGCTGTTGTCTTTGTGCCGCCGTCTGTCCTAAACAGCATCCTCGCTTGGTAACTGAGCCTCTCCAAGATGACGTGTTTGTTTGCAGTCAAGAGCGGCCTCAGGTCTCGCGAGGCCCAGGTCTGGGACAGATTTTGAGATTTTACATGCCCATGGCAGATCTGTGTTCTTATGGCAGATAAGGTGTGGCACTCTGCATATGAGATCTTTGCATTTCAGCGATGGAGATCAGTAGCTACCCTAGGTCCGTTGTGGGCATAGGTATTGAACACGTGTAAGGGGTTCTGCCCGTCCTTGACATTCCCGGCATAATGTCTTCTAGAAGTACGTTTTGCACATCGCGGCCGCAAGCCCTGTCTATGCTGCGCAACACGATGATAGCTACAATGAAAGATGCGATGCCCTGTGTGCCTACATGGCACAGTGGTCGAAAGCGCGTTCGCACGACGATGCGGCCCAAGGCTTCCCAACCTGAACTCCTGGAGCCTCACTTTCGGAGGGGCGAACAGCGTTAGGCGCGTCCTTAGCAGAAGAGGAGAGAAAGAAACGTTGCTCTCCTACTTGATTTTCGATGGACTAGCGGATATAAATGTACCAGCAACGTTATGTTGGTTGTGAATGGACGCAATTTGCGTTGTCTTTTGTTCATCGACAGGTGTTGAAGTTTTTGACGGGTGCAATGGTTGATTGAGCTGGGGGAAGGGGCACGGGACTTGGCTTGGGGCGCATGGACCAGGGTCCAAGAATGGCGCTAAAATTCCGCAAGGGCCGGGGACGATCTTTGGGAACGGCTCGCTGTCTATAAATTTAAACCAATGTTTCTTTATAGACAGGCGCCTGCCCACCCGTCCTTCCCACTGCACACTTGCTGTCTCGGCTCGCCCTGTGCGCACCTACGCGCACACACATACGACAGTCCGCCTAGTCAAATCTACCTATCAACCCCGCCTCGCTCACTGGCCACATTTTGTGGCAGGCAGACGCGTTTGACTTAGGTGAAGCAACCCTGGCCATCCGTTCGGCCTCGCTTCACCTTGCATCGGTCTGGCCCACCGTCCTCTTCCATCGTCGTTATCGCATAACGACAAGTAGGTACATCTTCCATCGCAAATGAATTTCAAAACATCATTACCTTTCCCTTGCGCATTGAGGCGCGATTCGCAATAACGTCTAGCTGATGTGAAAGCTGACTTTTCAATTAGGATACAAACGACCAAGCAATTCAACCCTCTTGAAATAAACCCACTTCACAGCTGGCCCGCAAGGTACAGGTACGTTGTTACTACACCTAAATCTTCCACCACCCCCGTCTCCCAGCCGCCAGCCAGCTGGTCGACGGCAATCTAAGATGATCACCTCCCTGCGCTTGCAGTTTCCCTGACACTCTGACAACACTCAATGTTGCGTCGCAACTGTGAGATCTGTCTGTCAATGGTAGCGTCATGGGTCATGGATCGCGCTGCTAGTGTAGATATCGGCACCATTCGGGGATTTCCCCCACTCCAACGATTGAGCGGTCTAGCAGGGGTTTGAAAGAACAGAAATGCTAACCTTGACGCAGTGCCATGGTATTGGCTGCGTAATAGTTAGATCGAACTCGTTGACATGAAGCAAGCATGGCATCTCGGTAAGTTGAATGCGGATCAAAGTCTCCAATTTTGAGGTCGGTTTCGCTAACCAGATGATGATAGGCTTGATCGGCTTGTTACGTGAGTTAACCCCTGCGGCTGCGTCCGCCTGTATCAAAGGCTGGCGCATTTATGCTGCCCCACTCCCCTTTGTTCTGCGACTAACGCCCTGCAACAGGATTCTCGAAACGGGTAGCACCCGATTGATACGAGATACAGCTGTCAATCAGCTTGCTGACTGGCAGAAAGCGCACCCTGAGGAGCTTTTCAATCTCTTGTCCAGGGTCGTTCCATATCTCCGTCATAAAGACTGGGAAACCAGGAGCACTGCTGCCAAGGCGATAGGGAAAATCATCGAGAACGCGCCGCAGTATGATCCTAATTCAGAAGAAGGACCCAATGAGCCAGACCCTGCCGAGAATGGGAATGGCTTTGTCAAGAAAGAGGAGGAAAGGGACTCGGTCTTCGACCATGGGGAAACCTTGCACCTCGAAACCCTTGACATCGCCTCTATCCTCAGGTATGGGCGCCAGCTTCTTCGCGGCGGCACCGTGGACTATGCCCTCGCCGCTCTAGAGCCGCAGAAGCGTCTAGCCCATCTGAAAAAAACGATAAATGGCAGGCTTGGGCTGCTCGGTCGGGTTTTTGAGGATGAAGAGATACCCATCCTTTGTGAGCAAGCCTTCAGCCCTGGAACACCTCAGGACTCGGCTGGCGCAAATGGTTTCGGCAGGCAAGACAGCATGGCCAACGACAGCCAGAGCCAGAATCTGGATGAAAGTAAGCTCAGCACGCGGCAACTGAACGTGCTGAAACGGAAGCGAAAGCGGGAGGCTCAAAAGGCCGCACAAGGAAAAAGCGGATTTGGAGATCTCTCGATTCGCCGGTCTACAACAGCGGGCTCCGAAGCCTTCGCCGATGACACTCCTATGCCAGATGCCGATTCCAAGAAGAATGGCAAAATGGCAGATTACTTCAGTCTCGATAGGCCTGTTGATGTTGATGAAGACACCAAGGTCGTTTCAGAATTCAAAGGACCCATCATTCCTATTAAGTCTGAGCTCGAGGTGGACGACAGCATGGAGGGCAGCGAATGGCCGTACGAGCGGCTTTGCGAATTCCTCAAGGTCGACTTGTTCGACCCCCAGTGGGAGACGCGTCACGGCGCGGCCATGGGCCTGCGGGAGGTCGTGCGAGTCCAGGGCGCTGGCGCCGGAAGGCGGAAAAACAAATCTCGCAAAGAGAACAACGACCTTAATCGGCAATGGCTGGACGACCTAGCGTGCCGCCTCTGCTGCGTGCTCATGCTTGACAAGTTCACCGACTACAGCTCCGACACGTCTGTAGCCCCCATCAGGGAGACTGTTGGCCAGACGCTCGGGTCTGTCCTCCGCCACGTTCCCCCGCAGTCCGTTCACGCCATCTATCGACTGCTCTACCGCATGGTGATGCAGGAGGATCTGCAGCTGGAGCAGCACATGTGGGCCATTTGCCATGGAGGCATGGTGGGCCTGAGGTATGTCGTCGCCGTGCGAAAAGACCTCTTACTCCAAGACGGGGACATGATTGACGGCGTCATCCGCTCCGTCATGAAAGGCCTTGGCGACATGGACGATGATGTCCGCTCTGTTAGTGCGGCCACGTTGATTCCCATGGCCAAGGAGTTCGTAATGATGCGCCGTGATGCTCTTGACGGCCTCATCAACATCGTCTGGGAAAGTCTCTCTAACCTAGGCGATGACCTGAGCGCCTCAACCGGCAAGATCATGGACTTGCTTGCCACACTCTGCAGCTTCCCTGAAGTCCTGGAAGCCATGAAAGTCTCTGCATCTCAAGATGAGGAGAGATCTTTTACTCTCCTTGTTCCTCGCCTCTATCCTTTCCTACGGCACACCATCACTTCAGTACGGCTTGCTGTATTGAAGGCCTTGATGACATTCGCGGATCTTGGGGGTGAGACCTCGCAAGGGTGGCTGAATGGGAGAATCCTGCGCCTGGTTTTCCAGAATATCCTAGTCGAGAGGGACCAAGACACGCTGGCCATGTCCATACAGCTATGGACGGCACTTGTGCGCAACCTAGCTCGGACGCCTGCAGTCCTTGCTGACGAGTTTGAGCCGCATGTGGATGCGCTCATGCAGCTAACGCTCCATCCCATCGGTGTCCCCCGCCATCCGATTCCCATGAACGCCGCCCTTTTCCAGAAACCCTCTGGCGGAACATACTCCATTCCTGGCAATGCACCGGTTGGCAGCAGACGTGCATCGCCGCCCGAGGGAGCAGAGAGAGCTATGAAGCGTCGTAGAAAGTCGACAAAGGTGGACGATATTCCAACCACCACCCAGACTCACGACGTTGACGGCCACATGATTCAAGGCGATGTTGACCTGGTAGGCATGGATGTGCTGGTGCGATCGCGTGTCTCGGCAGCCAAGGCTATGGGTCTTATCATGTCCTTGCTACCGCCGTCCAACCTGAGCTCGTATGACAGCGGCATTCTACAAGGTCTCACCTCCCCGTTTGCCTCGACGCAGCTTACCGCTGCCATGATTATCGACGAGTACGCGAAGAATTGCCCGGCAAGTGGTATGGCCGCCCGTTTCATCGAGCCCTTGCAGCGGATTATCGACCAAGACCGCCCGTCGCATTATAGAGATTTGGTGAGCTATGTACAGCGAGTGCGTTCGCAGTCGCAGCAGCTCGTCAACCTCTTCCGTGATCACGGCAAGGTTGCTTTCAACAAACTTCCCACTCTTGCTGTCGTTGTCCAAGGCGAACCAGAAGCAGGGCCTGGGGCATTCTCCGTCGCAAATGCTGAAAAGGTTGTGGGCGATGATTTTGAGAGGCTCAAGAAGGCCATGGCACCAGGTCAAAGACTGATCGCTCTCCCGCAACTCAACGAGGCCCGGGAGGCTACTGTCGCGGTGATTGAGGAAGCGAAGTCGGCCAAGGAGACCCGCGACGCGCGTATCCGAGCCGCAGCCGCCTGCGCCTTGGTCGCAATGGAAGTCCTCCCTAAGAAGCCGAGTCCTCTCATCAAGGCCATCATGGACAGCATCAAGACGGAAGAGAATCAAGAGTTGCAGAGCCGTTCGGCTAACACAATCGCGCGGCTTGTGCAACTCTTCACTAATTCTGGCCGCCAGGTCCCGGCCGACAAAGTCGTTGCGAACTTGGTCAAGTTCTCGTGCGTCGAAGTGGCGGAAACTCCCGAGTTTCCGAACCATGCCCTCAAAACCAATGTCATTCTCTCGATGCAGAAGGAAGAAGACCGAGTTGATCATGCGGACGCTGCCAAATTTGCTCGAGAGGCTAGAGCCGCCCGCATCACCCGTCGTGGCGCCCAAGAAGCGCTGGAAATTCTGTCCCGGACTTTTGGTGCGGATCTTTTGAATCAGGTTCCGAGTCTGCAGGCATTCATGGAAGAGCCACTGGTGAAGGCTTTCTCCGGCGACCTTCCGTCAGAGGCCAGGGATCCGGCGAATACCTTTGGCCAGGAAATTGTCGATGCCATGTCTGTGATTCGAACCATGACCCCGACGCTGCACACGGCGCTTCACGGCTTTGTCATGCGGCAAGTGCCGTTGATTATCAAGGCCTTACACTCCGATCTGTCTGTGTTTCGCTACATGGCTGCTAAATGCATGGCGACGATATGCAGCATTATTACGGTCGACGGCATGACTGCCTTGGTCAAGGAGGTTTTGCCACAAATCAGCAATCCGCTCGACCTCAACTTCCGCCAGGGTGCCATCGAGGTCATATATCACCTCATCGCCGTTATGGGCGACCGCATTCTTCCATACGTCATTTTCCTCATCGTTCCGGTGCTAGGCAGAATGAGTGATTCGGACAACGAGATTAGACTGATTGCGACGACTTCTTTCGCTACCTTGGTCAAGCTAGTCCCACTCGAAGCCGGTATTCCGGATCCCCCAGGACTTTCACAAGAGCTCTTGCAAGGCCGCGACAGGGAGAGAGCATTCATCGCGCAGCTCCTAGATCCCAAGAAGGTTGAACCTTTCCAGATTCCGGTCGCCATCAAGGCAGAACTCCGCTCGTATCAGCAAGAGGGCGTCAACTGGCTCAACTTCCTCAACAAATACCATCTGCACGGCATTCTCTGTGACGATATGGGGCTTGGAAAGACTCTGCAAACGATTTGCATTGTTGCAAGCGATCATCACCGGCGTGCAGAGGCCTTTGCGAAGACAGGTGCGCCGGATGTCAGAAGACTTCCGTCCCTGATCGTTTGCCCCCCAACCCTTTCCGGGCATTGGCAGCAGGAAATCAAGACGTACGCCCCCTTCCTGAGCGTCACAGCGTACGTCGGCCCGCCTGCGGACCGCAAGGCCATGAGAGATGCGCTGGACAAGACCGATATCGTGATCACTTCGTACGACGTCTGCAGAAATGACATTGATGTCGTTGAGAAGTATAACTGGAACTACGTGGTGCTGGACGAAGGTCACTTGATCAAGAATCCCAAGGCAAAGATAACGATGGCCGTCAAGCGGCTCATCAGCAACCACCGGCTCATATTGACGGGCACTCCAATCCAAAATAATGTGCTCGAGCTGTGGTCTCTATTCGATTTCCTGATGCCTGGATTCTTGGGCGCGGAGAAGGTGTTCCTTGACCGGTTCGCGAAGCCGATCGCAAACAGCAGGTACAGCAAAGCCTCGTCGAAGGAGCAAGAAGCTGGCGCGCTGGCCATCGAAGCGCTGCACAAGCAAGTGTTACCCTTCTTGCTGCGGCGACTAAAGGAGGAAGTGCTTGACGATCTACCGCCAAAGATCCTACAAAATTACTATTGCGATCTGAGTGATCTGCAGCGGAAACTCTTTGAGGATTTCACTAAGAGAGAAGCCAAGAAGATAACGGAGGAGGCTGGGAAGGACGATAAGGAAGCCAAGCAGCACATCTTCCAGGCGCTACAATACATGCGCAAGCTCTGCAACTCACCTGCTCTCGTCATGAAGCCGGGGCACCGGGCATATGAGGACACGCAACGATTCCTGGCCAAACAGAACACGAGTCTCGAGGATCCGACGCATGCGCCCAAGCTCGGGGCGCTGAGGGATCTCCTTGTTGATTGCGGCATTGGTGTCGAGGGCCAGGAATCCTCAGACCCGCTGTACACCCCCATCAAGCCGCACCGGGCTCTGATCTTCTGTCAGATGAAGGAGATGCTTGACATGGTGCAGAACACAGTCCTGAAGATCATGCTCCCGTCGGTGCAATACCTCCGCCTGGATGGGTCGGTCGAGGCCAACCGGCGCCAAGATATTGTCAACAAGTTCAACAGCGACCCGTCATACGACGTGTTGCTTCTCACGACGAGCGTAGGTGGCCTTGGATTGAATCTTACCGGAGCCGACACTGTCATTTTTGTCGAGCACGACTGGAACCCGCAGAAGGACCTACAGGCCATGGACCGGGCGCACCGAATCGGGCAGAAGAAGGTGGTAAACGTGTATCGGCTGATCACGCGAGGCACGCTCGAGGAGAAGATTCTCAGCCTGCAGCGGTTCAAGATCGACGTGGCCAGCACGGTTGTGAACCAGCAGAATGCGGGGCTGGCTACGATGGACACGGACCAGATTCTGGACCTGTTCAATCTGGGAGACGCCGGGCCGAACCTAATTTCTGACAAGAAAGAGAGCCTGGAGGGGAGAGAAGAAGACATGGTGGACATTGAGACGGGCGATGTCCGGCAGCCCGGCAAGAAGGCAGCTTGGCTCGAGGGCCTGGGGGAGCTCTGGGATAACGCGCAGTACGAGGAGAGCTTCGATCTGGACGGCTTCTTGAAAACGATGCAGTAGGGAATTAAAGGCGGGGGCGTTACGGCTGGGTTGATACAGCAGTGACTCTCTTGAATCGGCGAGTGGCTGGGACTAGGATAGCGGTTCTGCGATGCGCGCTCAAAGAAGGGCAGGCGTTGGGACAGGGAAGGGCATAAACGGGCAGAGCTAGGTGGCATCTGCAAAAGCCGGTTGATGGGAATGCATTGTACAGTCAATAGTGTATCTGTAGAGGAGACGGAGCATGTAAGCAAGCAAGCAATCACGCTGCTAACATTATACGTATTCCTGGATCCACTCAAAACGGGCGCCATGCGACAAGATGTTGGTTCCAGCCCTTGATGATGACGTCAACATCAAGACTAACAACAACCCTGATGAACAAGAACGAGAGGGTACGTAAGCTAGTCCGCCCAGCACAATGAGAAACCTGTAGCCATTCCTTGATGTGAAGAGTGTTGGGTTAAATAGGAAGAAGAAAGTCGAGGCAAGCGTCCAAGTCCGTGTAACTTACTTGACTTTTATCATTGCAGACCCAGATCCTCAAGGCCACCTACTATATGTACTTGTACATGCAAGACAAGTCAGTACCTGTACAGTCTCACCACGATTATTGACGCCCCGGTCCCAACGGAATTTTTGAATTCGATTTCACCTGTCGCACCTTGAGAGCCGGAATACGGGGAATACGCGTATATATACGGTTATACGGGGTCCTAGCCAGCTGCGCCTTGCGGAGTTGCCTGTGAAACGAACCCTCTATATCCCAGTCTGAACCGCATCTACAACAATCTTCCCGCAATATATTATCGGCGGTATCACCGTTTATTCTATCCATTGCCCTCTTCTACCAAATATCTAGCAAACCGAGCCTAAGCAGTCTCCAATTGCCCCTACACCGAAGCCTCCGTTCCCACCGCAAACATGACCCACCACCACGAACCTTTCAAATCCCTATCACCTCTTTCTTGGCCAAACGACATCTCTCCACACCTCGACGCCGCCGGTGCCCCCTCAGAGAACTCGGAGTCCCCGCTCGGCAAGCTCCTCACGACAACAGTCGCAGACGCCCTGCTGCTGGTGGAGTCCATCCCGAGCCCAACGGCACAGGAGAGGACATACAGCAGCAGCACCCCACTTGCCACCGTCGGCCGCGCCCGGTCCCAGACCGACCCGTCAGCAGCACACAGAGGAGGAAGTGGGGGGTCCGCCAGCAGGGACAAGGACAAGGAAAGGGATGGCGTGGTGGTGCAGAAACTGCGCGGCGAATGGAAGGACATCAAAATCCCGCCGAAAGATAATCCGCATGGTATCAGCATGTACAAGCTCGCGGCTAAGGATGGGAAGGGGGCTTGGTTTGCAAGGAGGAGTCTGCATGTGCCGGGGCGTCAGGGCGCGGGTGGGGAGGTTGGGTTTGAGATGTGGTATGTTCCTCTTTTTTTGCTGACTTTGTCTTGAGTTTGTTCGGTGACTTAGCACGGACGGCTGACTGTTTACTGTTGTTGTTCTTGCTGTTCAGGGAGGCTGCATTGAGAAAGGAGATGCAAGAGACACTTGCCAGGTGCAAGGGGAAAGAGCCCGGTACGGGAAACATCAGGGGGATCGGGGCCGAGAAGCGGGTAAAGAGGGTTGAGATCCCTGAGGGGGTTCTGGAAGGTACGTTTCCGCTCATGGCAAATTTCTGCTCTTGTTGGGTAATGGCATTGGCTCATATGTCTTGTGGGAAAACAGTGTACCAGGTTTCGGCTCGGTTCCCTGGCCCGACGACACCCAGAGATTTCGTCACGGTGCTTATGATGCCGCGGCCGGCAGAGGGCAAGTCCGACCGGACTGGACGCCAACCTAGGCAATTCGTCATTGTGTCAAGGCCATGCGATGGGCATCCCGATTGCCCGTCCAGGTCAGGATTCATACGCGGACAGTACGAGTCTGTCGAGGTCATACGCGAGGTGCCCGTGGACAAGCCGCTCAGGAGGGTGAAGTCGTCGATCGACTTGAGCAGAGACGACGTCAAACAACTGGCTGATGAAGCCGGAGATCACGCGAGCAAAGAGGCCGTACTACGCGCTGCGAAGAAGGCCGCCGAATCGGAGGGCGAGCAAGATGGGAAAGTGTCATTCCCCGGATCACCCGCAAAGTCTTCTGGCGGCAGAGATGAAGAGGATGAGATGGCCATCGAATGGCTGATGGTCACGCGCAGCGACCCAGGCGGCAGTGTACCTCGGTTCATGGTCGAAAAGGGCACTCCAGGAGGGATTGTCAATGACGCTGGGAAGTTTATCAAGTGGCTCTCTTCTCAGAAGAGGGAAGATCTGTTGGCAGCCAGTACAGATGGGGTAGATCAGCAGGAGACGAAACCGACAGAAGAGTTTCGCCAGAAGGCAGAGTCGGGAGAGAGTCCAGCAAAAATAGCTGAGCACGATCACCTCCAAGACGGCGATGCTCCGCGAGAAGGAGAACAGCCACCCCAGGGTGGCTTATACGGCATGTTTACAAACGCTCTGGGAGCCGCCAGCTCGGCTGTGGCCAGCAGAGTAGCTGCATTTAGCCCCTCATACCCGATAGTTGACGGAACCGGCAGCGCCGACGAAAGCTACGCCTCGTCAGAAGCCAGCTTTGAGTCAGCCGAGGAGGGCTCGCCCAGCAGTTCCCTAGCCGACCAAGCTAGCGTCAGGGGGGAAGCCTCGGCCATGGACGCCGCTTCGACCAAATCCGCGCATTCAACTGTTTCCGAGAACCCGCCGCTTTCACACCAGGAATCGACCTCGCTCTCACGCACGCAGGCCCAGCACGAGAAGGAGCTGCGCAAGCTCAAACAGCGCATGGTCAAAGCCCAAGAAAAGCTCGAGCGTTCCCAAGCCAAACGGCGAGCCGACAGCAAGAGCAGCAACAAGGGCGGCGGCGCAACCACAACAGATGACGAGGCGACAGCAGCAACAGCAGCAGCCAAAGCCAAGGAGAAAGAAAAGGACGACCTAGCGCTGGCCAAGCTGCGCGAGAAGCACGAGCGCGAGATCGCCAAGCAGGAAGAGAAGTACCGGCGCGAGCTCAAGCGGCTCGAAGAGAAGCACGCCGCCGAGGAGCGCAAGGCCGCGGAGCGGCGTCGCAAGGCAGCCGAGCGCAAGGAGCGCGCCAACATCCAGATGGAGCTGGAGCGGACGCGGGCCGAGCGGGACGTGGCGCTCAAGCAGATCGAGATGCTCAAGGCGCAGGTCGGCGAGCTGCAGGCGCAAAATACCATGCTGGTTGCGAAGTTGGGTAAGGAGAAGGAGAAGGGCAATTGAAGGATGGGGCTGGGAAGGTCGCTGTGTAGCTATATACGAATCTACCTATGTACTAAGGAGGGGTTGTTTAGGGTTTTCTAGGACGCGGCCGGTGGGTGTTAAGGAGGCCGTCGATCTTCCTCATATGTATTAGCATATACTACAATGTCGCTGGACGGAATGATAACGTTAGAGCGATCCATCATGTACTGGCACTCTTTTACCCCTTTTCCATGATTCCATCAGCCGTGTCCCGCCATCCACTGCTAGCTCCAACGCCTCAACAACCTACCCATCTGGAACCTGCTAAACAAAACGAAGCCGCCAATGGACAAAGTATCACACATTTACAACACAGGACGGGGTTACAAAAAAAACAAAATGAAAACTCTGTGGACGAGCTGGGAATCGAACCCAGGACCTTTCGCATACACTGAAGTATGCTAAGCGAACGCTCTACCAACTGAGCCACACGCCCCTGTGCAAGTTAATATTTTGTTCTGAAAACATCCTCATATGGGACCATGGTAAGTACTTCCTTTCCCAATGTGTGAAGCTCAAAATGCCGTTTAACGTTGTGTGGAATTGTGTTTGCTTGGAATTAGGGCTCCAATTATCACGATGGCATATTTCGACATGTGCGAGAGGGAGGTGGAGTGGGGAGTCGGAATGGAGTGGAAGCTAAGACTTGAAGAGTGATCTTTCGTTGCTCCTTTCCCCCTTTCTTCTAGATTGCACTTGTTTTCCTCTACATTCAATGACTTCTTATTCTGCCATGCGAAAGAGATCTTCTACCAAACTAGTCCCTTTCATCCCACGAAAACTCTAGGTTAGGATATTGTACCCTGATGATGAGAAATCCCGTCCGACGGCGTAGACACGTAAATCTCACCCAGCCAGATCAAATCTAGGCGTTGGATGAAGACCCCAAGCCAACAGGATCTTGCTAATGCATCGACTCCCGTTGGTGTCCTCGCCTGTTCCCGTCCACCACAATCGGCGGCTCCTCCTTTTTCCAACGTCCTCCGCTTCCATCAGCGATAACTGGCCGGTCCTCCTTCTTCTTCTGGCTACTGTTTCCCGCAGGTGCAGAGTTCGAAGCAGGAGAAATGGTCGCAGGAGGCATTAACAAAGCCGCCTTTGACCCAGCAGTTTGAGATCCTGAACGCGGTGCCAATCTCCTGTGCCCACCTCCCAGTTCTTGCTTGCTGGAAGACTTGGCCACCCTCCTCCCAGGCCGGTTGCTAGATCCGCCATCAGACACTCCCTCGGCCATCTTTACCGATAGCTTCTTATCGCCCACCTCGCGGCCGTCCAACGCCGCGATGGCCGCATTGGCAAGCTCGAAACAGCTGAACGTGACAAAAGCAGTTCCCCGTGGCCTACCATCTTTGTTGATGGGAATCTCGACTCGCTCTATTTGCCCCGATCCTGTTCGCCCAATGCCTGTATATTCCGTAATGAGTCCCACGACGCAAGCTTCAGACAGACCGTCTCGTTCGAGATTATGAATTATGATTTTGCGTAGCTCGATGATTACGCTCGGCCGCTTGCTGCCGTCATAGATAACCTGACCTGGCTGGGGAGCTGGGGCCTGAGCTGCAGCATCGGACGCCCAAACCTCACCGTACCCTGGGTTGTAGAATTGACCGCAGTTGCTCTTGTCGATCAGCTGGGCGTCGCTATACCCGGTGTAGCCTTGCCCGGCGGTAACGCCGTATGTAAATCCGGAGGCGTAGTATGGTGCGGGCGTCCCAAACGGGTATTGCGCTGGCTCGGTAGCTGGCGTGGTCAGTGCCGGATATCCCATGGGCTGCGAAATGGCAGGTTGCGGACTGGTAGCTACTTGCGAGAAGCCACAGGAAGGGTCGGCTGTTGCGAGATACGCCAGAGAACTCTGACCAGCAAGGGCTACTCCCGCCGCTGCCTGGTATCCCTCACTCGAGGTGTATGGGGAGGAGGCAGCGTATCCCCATCGTGTGCTGGCCTGTGGACTCATGTTTAAGGCTGGGCTGCCGCTGCCCTGGTAATCCCGGTACGGACTATTCATCCCGGCGCCCGCATTTTGGGGAAACTGTTCGCTTTGTGTACCGGGGTCAGGAGTCGGGGTGGGCGAACAGGGTTCACTGAACACCCTTCCCCTTTCGCCTCGGCGGATTCTCACTGCATGATAATCGTTGGGTGGGAGCTTAACCACAGTTGGATGTGTCTTGTTCCTGGCATCCGCCTGAAGGGAGCGGTACTCGAGGGTGTTGCCGTTCAAGTGCTCTATTTTGAATTGTTAGTGTGAGCCCGGACGAGAACCTGAGTACGAGAGGAATCTCCGGCTTACTGAATGCCTTCTCAAAATTGGCTAGACCCTTCACCCGGACGAATCCAGAGGTGGGAGTGTAGACTTCGGCGTGATCTACCTCACATGCTTGTGCGGCAAATGCTTTCAGCTCCTTCCATGTGGTGTTATGAGAGAGCTGTAAAGGCAGAATCAGCCAGACTGCTACAAGGTGCGAGGAATAGTGATCAACTTCAACATACATTAGCCACTAGAATGTAGTACAACCCCGTCTCGCAGCCCGGGCCAACAGTCACAGTCTCCAAGGTTTGGCTGTGCTGTTGGTTTCGGCTCATCTTCGTGCCGCCCGGCATTGTGACGAGGTAGGGATTCTTCGATCAGACTGTTCTGTGTCCGAGACGTCAGATAATTGCCGAGGAATCCACGTTAGAGTGGTGCCTAGATGCGCCGCGCAAACAGGGGTCCTACGTGCTGTAGTACATATGCTGTCGAAGCTCGTGTGGAATCGGATGTTGCGAATAGGCGCCATCAATGTCGGGGCCAGGAAACCTGGCCGCTGGTATTCGCCTAGAAGGAGCCGCGCTTCAAGGCATAAAGCGTAGATTTCTCTCGCGTTTATGATGCCGAACGAGAAGGGTGGGAGTAGCCGGAAGGCGGGAGAGAAGGAGCTGGCAACAGTCAAGCCTCACACGAGTCGCGTATATATGCTTATTGGTTGTCTTTAAAGAGGCATCGTCACCGGCTAGAGGACAATGGGCCTATAAGGGGTGTTAGCACGTGGAGAGAAACGTTTGGGCCAAGATCTCCCGACTCCCAACGGCTTGAGATCTCGTCAAAAAGGGGATGGTGTGTCCCCTGAACCAACCGTACCGTTCGTGTAGTTGACTCTGTTAGACAGGTCTTGATCATGTCCAAGTGTCAATCTCAGGGATAAAGCAGGCTGCAGGTCTGTAAGGGTTCTTGGGGTGTCCGTGACCGGCAACCTGGTCACATTTGATGTGCCGAGCTTTCGAGTCCTAAGATGCAAACTGCTAGATCGGGCAGGCCTAGTCCAACACGCCTGTGTCGTGGCTGCTCACATTGTGCAATGACGACTCGTGCCGGGTCCGATACGCGCCAGACGGCACGACAAGCTAGGTCTTTATCAACCATGTCGGTAGCATGCTTAGAAAGTGGGGATCGAGCTCTGCGGCCCGAAAGAAGTTGAATTAGAACCCGAATAACTAGACCTGGCACCACAATTCAGTCCAGTCCAGTGCAGAGCTCAAGTGGTGTCAACAGTGAGCTCCCACATTTGGATAGGCCAATCACTCGAATCAGCTTGGTGGCTGAAGCTAAGAGGTCGGGACTGCGTTGATGAACCAAGATGAGCTTGACGAGAGCGGCTCAACTGAGCTGGGATGTCTAGACTGCACAGTACAGCATCGGGTCTGCTGTGATGGGTCACAGACAGGGGTCCAACAATGCAGAGCCCTGCGGGGGTGCGAGTAGCTGTCTGTGGCGTCCACATACACTGAATAGCACCATTCCACCGGGCACATCTGCTGTGACGTACCCCCAGATGCGTACTTAAACGAGCTCTTTCGAGGAAGAGAAACAAGAGACGACTCTGGCATACGACGCCCTCACCGCCCCAGGCTTTCTGCGGGTTCCCGACTCACCTTATGCCGGGACGAGTTCTGTGATGTTTGCCGCGGTTGGGTAATGTATTGCTGTGCCAGGGAAATGGAGGGCTATTAATTAATATTCCAGGCAAGGGTATGAGCAGTGACTTGATCACTTGTCAATCATGCTCCTCTCTTGGACCTGCCTCAGAAGCCTGAGGCCCAAGTCCTGAGTTGTGATATCGTTGAGCAGTCGGCATCCCGCAGGACCGCTGGGAATGGGAGGCGCCAACTACCGGTAATAGTTAGAGGCCCTTCACCCAAGCCCAGACTTGCTAGGCCATTGTTCGACGTTCTCAACCCCATCGTGCCTGGAGCAAAGGTAACTGATTTGAAGCTGTGCAAAGGCGGGTGGTCATCTGGCGGTGACATCAAGGGTCTCGGTACACCCCTGTCTCCAGGAAAAAGGAAATAAAATAAGAATAAAGTAAAAGAGGGAAACAGATCATTTCAGCCACATGCGGGGTTTCCAGGCCATCTTCTAACTCGACATGTGCATCGGTAAGAAGTGGAATCCAGTCTAACCGCTTGCATATGCCGATAGTAATTACGATGTTGGACGGCTTCTGAACCAAATTCCTCGATGAGACACACCTCCACCCAGTTTATGTCGTATCCAGGTTCTCGGGTCAAGATAGCCAAGCTCCGACACTTATCGTAGGGCATGGTGCATTTGTCTTTAGCCCGTCGACGGCAACCCAAGCTCGGCAAATGCCTGGGAGGCAGGTGTGTCACCGTTTGTATACAAAGGTATCCTCTAGTTCGCTGCAGTCTTCCTCGTCATCAAGGTCTAGAGCTTCAGGGTTGCTCCCAGACGCAGGGACCAGCTCAAGAGGCGATTCTTCCCGCGTCTCTCTCGGGAGATCAGGTTCTGAGCTACTTGAGGTGCCCCAAGGAGGCGGACCTTGGTCGGCGTCGCCTATACATGCAAGCATGTAATTCTGAGTATCAGAGAAAAAGGTGCAAGGAGGACTCAACGAATCAAGCCCAAGCCACAGCGCACGCGACTTGGTGCCAGCCTTGGCCCCGGGGAAGTGCCGGCCAAAATCAACGGTTCGGGGCCCTTCCGAGAGGGGATCCCACACAAACACTTGGCCATTGTATTGGTCGCCTTCGCATTTGACGAGCAAGGTTTCGGGTACGTGTGGATGCCATGAATGGCTGATCACATTTCCATGAAATAGGAGAGCTGCACGGAGTTCTGCGACTTGAATGTCCCAGATCCACAGCGTCCCCGGGGAGTCATCCAGTCGTGTAGCAACGAGGGCCGAGGATGGATCGAAGGAGATCGAAACACAGCCGGTCACTGGCTCTGAGTTGTCCCGTAGACACGGCGCGGGGGAGATTGCCTGAGTAGTTCTCAAGAAAGTGTGCATGACTGGTCCTGTTTGCGAAACACCAATCTGCTCTTGCCAGACCTGTGCAGCGAAGGTCAGTCTACAAAGAGCGGATCAGTAGTGCCGATCCGCACCTACCTGGAGAGTCTCTCTGGGAACGAGGCTTCTTGGATGCCGAAGCCGCATTGTCTCAGTGACGGAAGCCATACTGAGCATGCAGATAGACCTGCTGGAATCACCAATGGCGAGATGGCGGGCATCTGCAGAGAACTGGATTGACTTGACACCCGCACCGAGAGCATAGTCTCTCTCTTCAGGCCGAGGGTTGACAGGGCCGGACCAGGTTTTGAAGAGATGGCCATCAGAGGTGTAAAAGAGCACCTTGTGACCGTGCGCAGCCGAGTCCCATACAACGAGCCATCGTCCGTCGGGGCTCCAGACAAGACCTTGGGCGTCGACCGTGTCGGGCGCCCACGACCTCTGCAGCTCTCTTCCCGGAAAGCCGTGTATGCTCACCATGTCCTTACCCGCTGCCCTTGTCAGCAGAGCGAGATGACGTGTCTCGGGCCGGAAAGAGAAGCATCTACATGCGGACGAGGAGGAAAACAACTTTGGGTTGCCAATCTCAGCGGCTGTGGAAGAGCCGAGGTCAAAGACGGCAAACTTGAGGCCAAATGAGGAGATGACACAAATCTCGAGGTCCGAGGCACCAAATCCAACGTAGGCGGGCCTGGTCCCGGGTCCAACATGGTTCCGAATCGTGGCCTGGAAGCTGTTGTCCAGGGCCGACACGACCCGAACTTGGTCGGCGTCGGCAACGAGCAGAAGGCGAGACGAAGGCGACCACTGGAAGCTAAGCACGGGACCGTTGAAGTCCTGAGGCAGCTTGATCACGTTGACCACGTCGAGCCCAAGCACGGGACGGACATTGACAACGCCAGAAAACACCGTCGCGATGTGTTTGCCATCTGGACTTGGCAGTGAATGCACTGAGGCTGTTGATTCCAGACTATGGTTAGCAAAGAACGGGGTACCTTGTATTTACGGTGACTTTGGTTCCATGTCCCATCTCACATTTTATTGCCCTTGAAAACCGCATGTCGGAATATTTGTTGCCTGCTCGCTGCCTGTCAACACGACATCGAAGGAGCCCAGGAGCCTGAGTATCACAGGCAAGCAGAGGCGAGCCAGGGCAGCAATGTCCATGTGCTATGGTGCTAGGTAAGGTAGGCGTTACCTTGTGGAAGTTGCGCACCTGCCGCTGTTTGCGATGCAAGTGCTCTCGATGTGTGACATGGGGCCCGTGCGGGAAAACATAGCAGAAGCTGCGCGTGGGTGCCAAGACGGCGCCTTCCAGATTGCCCTGGGCCGCAGGTTCTCGCCGCCTTCCGAATCGGACAAGATGAGACCCACTTGGCCGATTTCCGCCCGCGGAGACCCGCCACGCACTGTCTGTCATCGCGTACTCGTTGCTGAGTCACGGCCAGATGGCGAGTTCTCTGTCTACCTTACCTTATCCTCTATACACCTTTCTCATCCAACAGCCACACAAGATACTTCTGCAAAACCCTTAGTTTGCACAGGGCGATTGGCCTTCCCAATGGATTGTGGCACTTTTGGTTAACTTTTCCTTCTCCGGATCTCATCAGAGTGTCATGTCATCCGTCTCCGCGGACCGGATTGGCCAGGAAAACATAGCTTCTTCATTTTATTTATTAATTATCTACACTATGCCCCGCAACGCTCACCAGCTCCAGAAATTCTGTCACGACGGCTATTGATTGACCCATCATGACAGCGGCTGCACGCTGCGTCGCCCGGTTCCTCCGGCCCGGGGCGCTGCAGGTAGCACAGACAAATCGACCAGTCTCACTTCAAGTGAGGCATGTCACTTCGGCGGCAACCGCGCCCACGGTCTCCGAAACTGTGCGTCCCAACACCATCACGTATCCGACCCCGCCTCAGCCCCCGTCGCAGCGTCCAGATCACATCGGCCCACGGCGTAGCCCTACGTCACGGGCTCCCGGCTCACGCAGGGACGGCGTTCGGGATGCCAGACCCTTTTCCGATTTTCTCACGGACACCTTCCACCGTCAACATGACTACCTACGCATCTCGGTGACAGAGCGGTGCAATCTGCGCTGCCTTTACTGCATGCCCGAGGAGGGCGTGCCGCTCTCACCCCCGCGAGAGCTTTTAACCACACCTGAGATCGTCTTGCTTTCGTCCCTCTTCGTCTCGCAGGGCGTGACCAAAATCCGGCTCACCGGGGGTGAGCCGACGGTCAGGCGGGACATTGTGCCCCTGATGCAACAAATCGGATCTTTGAGAGCCCATGGCCTACGGGAACTCTGTCTGACCACCAATGGGCTCTCTCTGCACCGCAAGCTGGACGCCATGGTTGAGGCAGGACTGACTGGCATCAACCTCTCCCTCGACACACTGGACCCGTGGCAATTCCAGTTGATGACGCGGCGTGCGGGGTTCAGTGCCGTCCAAAAAAGCATCGATCGAATTCTTGAATTGAACCGCCTCGGGGCGAGCATCAAGTTCAAGATCAACTGCGTCGTTATGCGCGGTCTAAATGACTGCGAGATCCTCCCATTTGTGGAGCTAACGCGGGAGAAGGATATAGAGGTCCGCTTCATCGAGTATATGCCCTTTGACGGCAACAAATGGAGCAAGGGTAAAATGTTCAGCTACCAGGAGATGTTGGACGTGATCCGCTCCCGCTACCCAGATTTGCAGAGGGGCTTGGACCACAAGAACGACACCAGCAAGACGTTCCAGGTGCCAGGCTTTGTTGGCAAAATTGGCTTCGTCACGAGCATGACCCACAACTTCTGCGGGACGTGCAACAGACTTCGCATCACTAGTGACGGAAATCTAAAGGTGTGCTTGTTTGGCAACGCCGAGGTCTCTTTACGAGACATCCTACGAAAGGTTAACAATGGTGAGCCTATCGACGACGTTGCCCTGGAATCGCTGCAGCAAGCGTCTACCGGGGCTGCGGAACGCCTTTTGCCATCCAGCCATCAACCCCTGCTGATACCCAATTCCGATGAGCTTCTTGACGTGATCGGCATGGCCGTCAAACGGAAGAAGGCGAAGCACGCAGGCATTGGGGAGCTTGAGCACATGAAAAACCGTCCCATGATACTGATTGGTGGGTGATGGTTTTTCTCCTCTTTCCTTGTTATGTCGCATCAGTCTGGATTTTGGGGTTCTTGCATATACATGGGCGTGGCATAATTGGCGCATACATTCAGATGTCTTTGCGAAGTATATGGACAGGTTAGCTAAGTAGTAAGTCTAGATCCTCCAGCCACAAATCAACATCTTACCCAGGCTCACCTTCGGCGGCAGCATGTTGGATCACGGTCGACCGGCTGCCCGCCCGTTGTCAGGTTCCCTTCGACCTGGGACAGCGTGGTGATTCCCTACCATTCCGCTATCCCCCAGCCTCGCCTCTTCTCAACCACGTGCTGGCGTAGCCACAACAGCCAGGATGAGGATAGCAGCCCAAGACTAACGCATGTCTCCGCGTCGGGCGCTGCTCACATGGTTTCCATCACGGATAAGACGCCAACAAAACGCGTCGCGAAGGCAAAGTGCACGGTGCGGTTCTCCGTCGCCTCGGCCCTCCGCCTCATCCGCGAGAACCAGATCAAGAAGGGTGACGTGCTCGGTGCGGCGCGGATTGCTGGCATAATGGCGGCGAAGCGCACGCCAGACCTCATCCCTCTGTGTCACCCCATCTCGCTCACACACGTCGAGGTCGAACTGGTTCTGCTGGACGAAAGAAATGAGATCGAAATCACAACGACGGTGTCGTGCGACGGCAAGACAGGTGTCGAGATGGAGGCCCTAACGGCAGCGTCGGCCGCTGCGTTGACAGTCTATGACATGTGCAAGGCTGTTGATAAGAAGATGGTTATTGAGCGCTTGAGAGTTGTGCTAAAAGAGGGAGGTAAGAGTGGGACTTGGGTTGAAGAGGAGACCGGGTAATGGGATCTCCACTTCTCCTTGTCCCGCTGCCTCGAGCAACTCCTGGTATGACTTGCAGATTTCTTGTATGGTTGAGCAGATACTCATCTGAGGTTTGGAGCTGAACGATTTGAGTGCTTAACCCCGTCCATGCCTTATCATGTCAATTCCTGTATTCGTGGCAAAGGCGAATCAATGGCTGCCCTCTTTCCAGCCACTTCTTCCCTTGCCACAACGAGATGGATGAAGTTCGAAAGCTGCCTGTTCATTTCCATAAAACTGTGGTGTAGACGCTTCGCGCGCACACTATCACGTTAAGGGCAGCTCCAACGAGGCTAGGCCGACCGCTGTTTGCCATGACGTAACAAAATCCAGGGGTATGCGCAGTCGGAGGCAGCGCCGATGGCAAGCGCTCGTTCTGAAGCACCTGAAGCGCAGAGCACCTGTGCCTATGCTTTCCGAGATTCGTGGTTACAGTTGCCTCTGACAAGATGGAAAAAGAAACAATAACGGATCAAATAGAAAGAAACGGCAGCTTTGTTAGGAACGGCCGAGTAGGCCATTCGCAGCACAACGGCTTTCCATCTTGAGGCCGGCGAGGCCGGATCGGTCATTGGATCGGAATGAGGGGTGACCCTGACCCGTCTTTTTCTATGTGTATAAGGAATCCGACCGAAACCTTTCCGAGAATCGGTCAAAACTCAAAGGCCCGCGGGCGAGTTCCCCACAGGAACGAAAGGAACCAGAACCCCGCCATTCCACTTCAGTCCTTTCAAACAGCGAAACACCAATCAGCAGCCGGCGATAACCTTTTCTTCCCTTCAACCAATCGCACCCACGACAGTGACGCAGCAGTGCTATCGACCGGTGGGACCCAACCAAAGCAGTGAAACCTCTTGGCAAGCACAGACACCTCCCAAACGGCTCAAAGTGTAAAGTCGGAACGAGATTCTACCGTCAGGTTATGATACAGCTTTTCAACTTTGAAGATGTCGAAGGTAAAAATTCTGTGTTACTGCTGTACTCCGCAGTGTTGCGTAGAGTATGCAAGTCATAAGCAACCCAGTCGCGGAGCAAATCAGATCCCTTTCTGAGAACGAGAGAACGCCATCATCTCATCCAAGGGGTACGTTCGTAACTCAGCTGCTCAGGTAGCTGCCTGAGTGTAAACATGACGAAGCATGTGGCAATTGAGGTTGAACTAGTGTAGCTGCGCAGATCCGATCGCTCACCTTCCCTTCCTAAAGATGCAAAGACTTTGCCACCGCGTCGACCTTATATGGAGATATGGTATCGTATAGTGCAAAAGGACCTCAATTCTCGGTCAGTCGAGCGGAGATGATCCGCAACCAAAGAAGAAAAAAGGGCCGGAGTCTGGCCAGCGGCTTTGGCGGCATGTCAACTCAATCTGCCATGCCTTGGTGGTTGAGCATGGTACCATCGTAAGTAGGGAAGTTAACCAGGTTAGGAAGTGAACCACGGCCAATGAGAGCGGGTTCTGACTTTGTCAAGGCTTGCCATTGGCTGGCGCCATGTTGGGCCTGGTTAACTTCTGAACCTGGTTAACTTCCCTACTTACGATGGTATGGAAAGTACGGTACACAGTGCAGCGGAAACGGTATGAAGGTATCAGCATAACGCTACATCTACCTTAAATAGATATTGAGTTTTCGGGGTTCTGCCACGACCCCTCTCAAACTTCGTCTACTGTGGTGGTATGGGTAAGTTAAATTTCCCTGCCCTGTAAATACATACAGGTTTCGCCAGCCTGGGCTGGGCGTGGCACGGACCAAGTACCTGACAGGGTGATTTAACTTATGCCTCACACCACAGGAAGTGTGCCGACATACAGAATACCAGCGCTGTTCAGATATGCCAACTCTATATGAATATCTTCGCACGGTTGAGTTCATGCGCAAGGTGCTACAGAGACATGAGGCACTAACGCTATATAACAAAGAAGGCCCGCTCCCTCCCATCCCATATGTTCCCGAGGGCCTGCACAGCTGTCACTCTGTGCAACTTACACGATTCCCGACCTAGCAGGTGTGCCTGAGATATCACGATCTCAGGTCCGCCCGAATATCATTGCATATCATTACCCTACTCCTCACAAGTCGAAGACGAACGTTGTCCACCGACCACATTCGGGATGCGCATTCGAATCCAAACACTGGTGTATCGTCCGGCTATTAATTGTATCGGCAGTCGTGACGAGAGCATCTGCTCGCTTGTCAAAGCAAGTAGTGATCCGTTCCGGTAGCTGGGTACTATGCCGCGTTTCATGGGCTCTGGCTAGTTGCAGATTCCGATTGGCATCAAGACACATCTCACATAACCAAGCAGCACGAGTTCTGCTTCTTGGCAGACTTGTAGAACATCTTGCTCTGGGCGCTGAGATCCGAGCTCTTTGCGACAAGGTCATCTAGCTTCTCGCCACGTTGCAGAACCTGTCAGGTGTCAGCACAGTGCCCGCTCCAAGGAAGGAGAGACCGGAAATCTGGAGAGACAGAGCATACGCTATCGATAGCCTTGTGGAGGATGATCTTGGTCTCATCTAGTTCTTGTTGGATCCGGCTGATGCTGCTAGCCTGGTTGGCATCTTGATAATTGTTCAGGTAATCCTGTAGGGCCGGGAACGAAACATCGCCATCCTTTGTGGCGGCCTTGATGGTGGCAAGTGGAACCTCGGACAAGAACTGGTCCATAAGCTTCGAGAGGACACTGTGTGCGGCAATGTGGGGGTAGTCCTTGGTGATAACCACTCCGGCAACGCCTTCAGAGCGGGCATAGCAGTGGACAACGTAATCTAGCTAGTGAGTGAGCAAATGCATCGGCAGTTTTGAAGCCTAGACGTACCCTGCTCCTCAACACTTTGTCTCTGCCCGGCTGAAGTGCGCTCGGCCACCGTCTTGCTGATCATGGTCATGAAGTTTCCATATTCATTCCTCGTAAATCTAGAGAAGTCGCTGAGCTCGTGTGCGGCGCATAGCTGTACTGCAGGTTTCTTCGTGTTGTCGAGAACCTGAGATGCCGTTAGACAAACCTTGAAAAGGGGGGAAGAGTGGGGAGACATACGCCGACATAGTAGAGCTTCATGTTGCCGACGGAGGTGGGATACCGACGCGAGGAAGCTAAGGTTTCCCAGTGCTACAGCCCAGGTATGCAAATAGTAGCAAGGTAACTCGCTAGCAGCGGATGGGCGCTGTACTGATCTTCGTCGGCGACGACTTCGGCGACGTCCAAGGGGTGTGAGGGGCTTGCGGTTTCGATGGCGCTGACCCGAGTTGGTCGTGAGCCGCGATACTGTTGGGGAATCGCTAAACCAAGGACAATTAGTGAAGGCGCCGGAGAAAGGACTGATGAGAATGTAGATCGTGGTTGGCAGATGTCGTTGTAACTCGGGATAGCTGCCTGCGTCTGCGATGAGGTTGCTGTCGCCAGTCAGACCGCTGTTCAGGTTCCAGGCTCCACTGCCCGTCACAGGGTCATCGGCCAAAGGTTTACCCTTTGCCGGGAACGGCCTAGGCCCGGTAGTAGCTCCCTCGTTAGTTGCAACTACCCCCTAAAATACAAGAATGCGTTACTACCAAAGTCGTATCCATGCGTGGTTGCCACAGTGTTTCCTTCACTTCCGAACTTTGAGTGACCTGAATCGCCCCCTTCCTGGTTGTCCTTTTGATCTCATGGTGAAGCAACCTAAAACTACCGCCTTGGCCCATCTAAAAAGGTTACGAGTTAGCTGATACCAGCTGATATGAGAAACTTTGGCTGAAGCAATTAGCGCCTAAACCCACGGATTCGTTGATTTCGTGATTGGAAGCTACACTATGCTGAAGTAGTTCCAAGGCTGTCGATCGTCGAGGGACTCGGCGTCGAGAAGCAGCCGGCGAAGCGGAAGGCAGAAGAGCAGTTGCCGTTCAGGGCACTGACAAGGACCAGGTGGCTTCGAGCCGACAAGCCTTCCTTTTCCACTGCTCCCTTCCTCGAGCCTGGGTCCACCGCTATTCTAGCCAGACCAAGAGGTCAACTTCGGGTCCAGAAATAAACGAGCCCTTTCTGTCCTCTCCCCCCTCCGCCGATTCGCTCTTTCTGCCCAAGAGTTCCCATTCATCAATCGGTGTGGTTTGTCCCTTGTCAAAAGAGAACACCTTCCTGTCACTGGCGTTCTTCTTCACCTCACTTTCCCCAACTGTGCTTTCTTTCAGCCACAAGATCGAGCTCGTCCAATCTCTTCCACTGGATAACCGTTTGATAATCCCCATCTGTAGATCCAGGCAGCGTGTACCTATTCACACGCGTCCCACTCGTGCTACACAGCCCAACTGCGATTGAGGTCGCCGACTTACCTTTTCGCTGCTGTCTCGCCTTTCCCCAGGTTGTTCGACTTTTCTTATACAGCAGTCGAGAAGGATTCGTGCGCAAGTTTGAATTCTTGACGGTTGGGCGAGAGGTTGCCAAGCACAACTACCTTATCTCGCCGCTGGTGCGCTTTTGACCCCCACTGCCCATCTGACCCTCTGCACCACACTGGCGGTATTGCATGCGCCGTCGACGTGCAAGATCCGGCACGCGCGACCACACTCCTCCACCATGGCCACCGACTTCATAATGCCCCGGCTTCCCGGCCAGCAACCACAACAGGCCTTCTACCCGCATCAGCAGCAACAGCACCAGCAATATCGCCCTCAGCAGAGTGTTCCGTTTCAGCCGCCCCCAATCTCGACCGGCTTACCCCCATCCAGCCAATTCAATTCTCCAGTGTCGCCGCTTAGCACGCCGGGTAACGCCTCATCAACCTCCACTAAAAACTACATTTCGCGCCAAATTCGTCCCCTGTATGTCCCGGCCGTGCTGCGCCCGACCGAGTTTCCATCCAAAGCCCCTCCGCCCCGATCGAACTCCCAAGATGAGGACGAGACGAGCGAGGAGAGTTTGCGACACAATAACAGCTTCATGAGCCTAGGTGGACTGGGCGGGTTGAGCGCATTCGGTCGGTTGAACAGGAGGTCTACGGCCGACAGGGCCAAATCCGTCGACGGCAGCTGGAATCTCGACCTATTCCCCAAGCCGACTGGTGCACCCACTCGGAAACACTGGAAGGTATGCCACGCGTTCCGGATCGCTATCGCAGCGCTTCTGCAGCCTGATGCCAGTCATGCTAACACGTCCCGTTACTACAGCCCGACGAGCAATCCACGGTGTGCGATCACGCGACATGCAAGAGATACTTCAGCTACTTCACCCGCCGGCACCATTGCCGTAAATGTGGCAACATCTTCTGCGACATGCACAGCGCATTCGAGATACCCCTCGATCAAGACGCGAACTACAATCCCCGGGGCGTGCCCAGCCGTGCGTGCGCTCACTGCTACTCGCAGTTCAAAGAATGGCGCAGCAGGGCAAACAGTCGGGCTTCGAGCGATGGCTCTGCCGATACCAACCGCCTTGACACCCCTACTACCCCGGTTGAGGCCTCTTCTGCCGTCTCCGGCCTCGGCGGGCCCCTGCACATGCCTGACGTGGCCCACAGCGTCCCGAGAGACTGGAACTGGAGCACTTTCTGAAATGTGCCACCGCCACGAAGCTGGTGGCAAAGCACGCTTCCAATCAGCGTTGCTCTTGCCTTTGTTCTTTGTTGTGGAACAGGCTTCCCGACATCCACTTTAATGAGACATGCCCCCTGAAATCGCGAGGAGCGATGAAGGCGGCAACGATATGGTTGACGTTACACGGATGAAGAGAGGAAGAAAGTTAGGGAAGACGGGAATTAGAGGGACTCCGGATACAGACATAGATTTTGGGACTGGGTGGCGAGTCGGGTCTGGGAGATATTACCGGGTTAGATTCCTTCCTCGGGAGACTGGCATATGTGCCCGGATTTCTGATCCCATTTTCCACATTTCTCTTCTTTTCCGGGATATTCGATGAGATGCAAGAAGAGAATGAAGGGATAGGGATGGATATACCCTGATGGTCGGTGGAGATGGGAATGGTCGTGTCCCCGTGGAAGCGTCTTCATTGTTAGCTCGCCGACCTTTCCATATCGCAGCGGGCTAGCTTGGGGAGAGCTGTCTATGGGCTACCGTTCCCGATCCTGGACCTTGTTTCGTTTCGCCCAGGTATGCATCTGCTGCTTCGCATCGTATCAGGCAGCATTGTTCATGCGCAAGGCGTTTTGTTTGCAAAGGCGTTTTCGGCTTATGTCCTTGAAGGTATACATGGTTGATTTTTTCCCCTCCCACTCCCTGTTTTCACAAGGCCGAGAAGAGATAAGTGAGATAATGTGCGGATGAGGGAAGATGAAAGACGAGGATCAAGTGATCAGCGAAGTACAAGGTCAACCTCCGTGGCAGTGACGTTTGGGTAATGATGTATGTACTGTACATGGGGGTGAAGGAGGCAGTACCCTCAGTCTAACCCCTGGGGATGGCACAATAGGAGTTGTTCAACATGAGGACCTGCACAGCATCCATTCTGTGTTCACTATCTGGGACGAGTAGCAGGGTATTAGCATATATCAGATGATAGTGGTAATGGACGTCGAGTTGCGTGACGGATTGTGTTGATCTTGCTGTTTTGCTAGTACCAGTAGTGTATGTTGAACGCTGGTGATAAATAGGGGTTGCCAATCATATGTTATCAAGGTATGTAATAGTACTAAGCCACTCAAATGATGCAGCACTTTTGACGTCATATAAGCACTCGCTGGTCGTGATCGTTCTTCTACTAGTTCGTCCTTTTATCTTGTGATTATGGTTATTTCCATTCAATGTGATCTCTATGAAATTGGTTATCAGAGCTACGCGGTTAGAGACCTCTAGAGTACTACTGAGAGTTTCAAGCTATCAGCAGGTGGTGATGCAGAATCCCTCCTTTGACCTAAATAAATTCATTTCATCCGTCGCTGTCTGGTTCCCTTTCTAGCCTTGGAACACCATCTTCTAGTAAACAGGTATTTTGTGCAATACAGGCAATGTATCTTGTATAAAAAGCTCACCGCACAACGCCTTGATTGCGCCCCAACAAGATGCACCAACCGACCAATCTCAGGTGATAAGAACACCTGTATGTGTAAAATGCTTCTGCCCATGCTGTACAGGCAACGTCTCATGCCCTGACACCTAAGAACATAGTGCTCTTGGTGCGGCACCACGTCTCACCGTTACCGTCCCATTCATCAACTCATTTACGATTCATGACTGGAGGCATTTGACGTGCCGCTGAATGTCCTCCCATCTGATGTGTCCCTCAACAACAAACCCGCGACTCCCCTTCCGCCTTGATCTGCTGGCGATCCTTCGCGACGCTGCATTCGGGTTTGAATTCCGTTTACTTGTGGCAAAATCGCCCAGCCCATCATGTCCCCAAGGCCTGAGCCAAGCTGTTCCCTGGGAATAGCGCTGATCTATTTCCTGCTCCGTAACACACGGCTGTTGGGAGCCAGCTGGCTTTTGGATGTGCTGGTCTCAACCACAACCGCCTCTTCATTGTTCTCGCCATAAACCTCGCGCTCGATATTCTTTGCAGCCTCCCAGCCGGCCTTTTCGGCCATCTGGACATTGCTGAGGCGGCGTGCCGCCGCACTGTTGACGCCAGTTTCCCCAGATCGCTTGCTAGCAGCGTTGCTGCGGCGGATGTAGCTCTCAATGAAGAAGGAGACGAAGAGGTACGTCAGAGGTGCGAGATATAAAACATTAAGCCAAATAGCGAATGTCTCGCCGCTAGAGGTGATACAGGGCATGGTCCGGCGTGCATAGGTGCCCTTAACACCCCCGAGGACACCAGCAGTCGCAGCAGCCACAGAGCCGTTTGCCACGGCGGAAGCGGAAGCGGAAGCGGAAGCTTCAGTCTGGGAGCCAGAAATGACAGGGATCGTATAGCTGATGAAGGAGTGAACCATGGCACACGATGCACCGACGAGGAACTGCGTGATTTGCATCGATGTCAAGGTGCGCTTGAAAAACATGGGCACGCGGATGTTGAAGGCTGTCACAGTGTAGTATGTGTACTGTTATACTTGGTCAGCGAACTCGCTCCTTCTCGCTTGTAGCGCGGCCATGCGACAGGGGAAACTCACCATGATAGCGTGAATGAACGAGTTGAAGAAGACAAATATCCAGATGGGCACCGACATGTAGCGCATGCCGGCCCACATGCACATCATGGCCCCGGCGTGATGGTAGGTCTGAAGGGTAGAGCTGAGTTTGCCCTTGGCGAGTATGATGAGCGTGTCGAATACCTCATAGAACTTGCTGAGGTAGAAGAGCCAGCCGTAGAATGCCAGGCCCTCATTCCAGATGCGTCCGGCTGCGAACCGGCTTGGTGAGCCGTCCTCGCCCAGGGCCGGCTCGAGGGCATACGACTGCCATGAGTTGGTCTCCTCATTGAAGAAGACGGCGTTGCCCAACCCGCCCGGTCCGTTCACTTGGCACGCCGAGTCAAGGAAGCCAGCGATGCCATGAGGTCCAAGAGGGCTGACCATGGTACGCCGCAGCGCGCCCAGCATTCCCCACCATGTCCAAGCGGAATAGGCGGCCAGAAAGACATTGTGAGCAATAACAAACCATCGGAAAGCCAAAGTCCGGCTGATAGCCCAGGGCTTCTTGCCCGTCGACTTGTTGTAGGCGTTGAGGGCTTTGGCGGTCACAGCATAGACGGCAGCGATCGTGATTGGGACCCTGGGATCGAGGAAGGCGTGATAGATATGATCCGGGATATCAATCGGTGGTGCAAAGGGTGTGCTGCCGGCGGCAGGCGGTGGAATGAACCCTGCATTTGAGTTCGGCGGGAACCGAAAGAGAGACGACGAAGGCAGCGACACGACAAGCGATTCGAAGGCCATTTTTGCGTCAATGACTGTCCTTCTGGCCTGACCAACGCAACTTGGGAGTTATCAAAAAGGTTTTCCGGGGAAAGGGTGGCGTGGTGGAGGGATTCTGCTTTTGTTCACCAAGTTCCCAACGCTTTTCTCGGCTTCCCGCCAATCTGCACGTCACTGTGGGCAGGGGCAAGGGTTGGTGGACACCATCGACAAGCGGCGGGAAGGAAGGGCACGTTGAACGAGAAACCCGATGTTATAAATCCGATATTTCCAATCACACAGTATAGTCCCTATTTCAGTCTCCCTTCAGAAGAGAAAGGGGAGGTGGAAGGGAATGGATCAATAGAAGCTTGGGAATGATGGCAAAATATGAAAAATTGAGTCCGGATTCTGAATGTTTACCGAATGTCCACCCTCCCTTTTCTCCTTCCATTGGAATGCTTTTATTCCCTCGGCGTCCCTTGCTGGCATGGCATCCACATTGGCAAGGGCCTGGCATTCCCGTGAAACAATCAATCAGAGCGTACATACATCCATCGTGGGTCTTCGAAGCGTCGCGAACGGTAATGCGACAAGTGAACAGAAATCGAAGGGTGGCACGCAAGTCTCCCTATCTGGAAGGAACCTCAACCGCGAATTGCTGGGGTTCAGGCCTTCAGGGCGGTGGCTCAGTTGGCCAGATGTCGGGTTGGCATCGTCATGTGTGGTCGACATTGACGTTACTTTCCCAACAAGACGGAAAGCACTTCGCGATGATGGCGAAAGAATACGTACATGGAGAACCGGTATAAGGTAGACGGTAGCCAGGTCGGATGAACGGGTTCACTGATCTGCTTTTCCTCCTTCGAGATTGGACGAATGACGTACAGTACCTGCATCGTTCCGAGCGTTTGGTCAACTTTGGTGCCCCTTTGACAATGCCATACGTATGTACAATACTTGTCCCAAAGGATAGCGAAGTTACTCCACGGGCCCAAGCTACCAAATAAACCTAGCTAACCGACGTGGGAATATCTACTAACCGACCGGCAACAACGCGCATGATATGTGAAAGACCAGATTCTGAGCACGTCTTGGCTATCACATGCTTCTCAAATTCCGCAAATTCATGTCAAATGTTCGCATGCTGCCTTGCGATCCCAAGGTGGGATCCATCCAAGGGATTTAGCTGCCGAGGTTGCGATGTCATCCGGTGCAATATCGGCTCCTATTCGCCAATTTCTATTCAACAAAAAAAATCCGAGGGTGATCCACTCCCCAACAACCGCTTTTTCAAGAAACACCCACCCGCTGCCCCGCGATTGGCATGCATTCCGAGAGGTAACGGTCTTGGCATTGTGAAGTATTCCTCACTCCTTTTGTTGCTGACTGCGATCACCAGGCAAACTTTTCCCCGTCCCAGAGAGCGAAACTTGGCTCAGATCATCGTTCAAAGATAGAGTCCGGTCACCAGAAGCATACATAGTCTTATACATCTACCGGTGCTTCTTCCGCTGAAAGGCAAAGGGTCGGCTTACTCGCTGTTTGAAGCGACTGTTTGAGTCTCGTGAGTCTGCATGGGTAAGCAGCTCTGGACCGCAGATTTGCGCTGATTGGTTGACTCCCTGGGTATTGATCGAAAACGGTAGGTGATGGTCTGTGCTCACTTACACGCAGCTTGAGGCCCGCCTCGTGCGTCGTAGAAGAGGTGCCTTGAAAAGTTTATCGAGCATGACGATGGCCATGAACAGTCCCCAGGAATTTTCGAGTGTCCCAGCGTCCATCGACTGCAAATAGCATGATGAGAATGAGAGAATCAAAGGCAGGCGTGTCAGACGCCATGCTAGTCGTTAGGTAGGTTGACCTGCCAGGGAATTACTGACTAAGGTACGGATGTAGGGGGCAAGCTTGCCAAAAGTTAAAACAACCAGCCTCCATTTTGATCAATTGGCATAGATTATCCCAATAGTTTGTAGGTCGTAAAAACAGAATATCAGGTATAAGTTGGTATTGTATGTGCTTGTCCAGCCGTTCTTGTTAGCCTTGTCTCAGCCATGTCCGCTGAATGGATACGAGCATAACATTGTTGTTGGCTTAGGCCCTAGCTATGGAGTTGAGTGACCATCGACAGTGGTCTATACCTAAGTGGCGGTAGAGAAGCCACCTCAGATTGGGACGAGGGGACTTACGAATGGTCAATAGAGATTAAGGACAACGAGATGACAACAGCGGTGATGAAACCAACGCATCGTCCGAGTCTTCGCCGGGAGCTTCTGGATTGGTTGTGGCTGGCGTGTTTCGGGAAATAGTGACTGGCTCTATCGGCAAAGTCTTTGAGCATCCCGGCACGATATTTGTTTACAAAGTTCCCGTGTCTGGACAACCGGAAAAGCTTTGGAACAACTACGAGAAGCATATGAGGGTTTACAAGAGCTTTGACTCGGTTCCATATGTCGCTGATCAAGTTGAGATCCCTCGCTGCTTCTGGTATGCGAATCCGAGCACTGAGTCTTTCTGGGGTGAAAATCTCGAGAGATTTCTGGACTTTCCGCATTTCCCTCGACTTCCTCGCCACGTTAGGGCGAATTCACCAATCGCAGCTCATGGAAACCCTGGTTAATCCTGCTCTCCACGCTCTCCCTTCGCCATAGTGCCTCAGGAATGTCGCCACTCGAGAAGCAGGCGCTGTTTGCTTCGTCACAGTCCCCGCCAGTGTCGTCTTAAGGACAACGAGGATAACAATAGTGGCGATGATAATGACGATGATGAGAATGCTAAGGGTGAGGGTAATAGCGCTATCGCGAACGAAAAGCCCAAATTACAGCGCTCGAGGTGAGCTACTAACTTCTCATTCAGGGCGATCATGGGTGGCACTCATCATGACGGTGTCACTACACTCCTCGCATCTGATGCTGGCGACAAGATCAAAGACGCAATTGAAGCCATTGCGGGCGTTACCACTCAACTTCAGGAAAGACTCCAGGAAACCGACAGGAACTACCGAGCGTTGCGCGAGGAACAGACACGCTCCCTGAGTCTAGAGTCTTTCTCCCCATCGCACATGCGGGCCAGAATCTGGGTCGACCCAAGCTGACTTCATGATCCTTTGTGGTGACCCGATGGCTGAGGGCTTCTGCACGCTTCAAGAAAGCTTCGAGAGGTTCGCCAGACTTGCGGCCGAAAGCCAGGATCTCTCGCATGACCGTCGCGCTCAGGGTGGAAGAGGTTTCTGGGAAGCGCTTCAGAATAGCCTTCTGAATGGCATCATAATCATCTTTGTTGCCTTTGAATTCGTTATCCCACCAAGCACGTGCTGCCAGTTTGAGGCCTTGCCGAGATTTGGCACATGAAATCTCTGCAGCAATGTCGACAGGGCCCTTGGTAAAGTGGACATTGACCCGAATGTCCTTGATATAGTCATGACAACCTGCGGATCAACACAGGCGCCGACAACACCTCCCACTCACTGAAGACCGAACTCAACCGCCTTAAACGCCTCATCGACGACGTGGATAGAAAGACAAAGGCACGACTGGAAGGACACAGGGCCCATATGGGCTCATTCGCGGATTACATGGAAACACGAACGGCATCAGTCGCGCAATACCTGGCCGGAATTTGCAGGAAGCCCGACGATGAACGGCCGAGGAAGAGACGCAGGGAGGATACGGAGACAGACCCGGAAGCTGAGGAGGAACGCCTGGAGAATGTGGAAAACCTGATCGACCCTCCCTTGATAACCCGCTCAACGCACTTCCTCTGCGTATGCATGGTTGCCGACTCACGTCTCCTCATTGGGAGTCCGACACAAGTTTCCAGAGTTACCTCTAGGTAGAGTCTAGACTAGGCGTCGTAGCCTGCTTGAGCTGGAGCTGGCCCCTGGGTCGATATTTCTCTCAGCCTTGTGGATCCGCAGAACTCCGGCCGAACTCCGCATCTCCTCACGCATCCCTACGGTAGTTAGCTCCAGCCTCCCGGAGCCATCCGTATGCGCCTCACTCCCCAGCTCGGCCGAACCCGCAATATCAGAACCGGACTGGACTGGATACGTTTTGGGCGAAAACCCGCAGGGGTGGTGTCGAACTCTGCCAGGATGCGTTGTGGTCATCATCGCAACCCTGCCAGTTGTGGATGATGGCAGAGAGGTATTCGAGCCGTATGTCCCACATTTTGTAGAGCTAAGTTGATCTGAAGCCAACTAGAAACCACTGTAGTCCGCAGTTGGGCGAACAAAACGGATATTGCTGAGATATTCGCATTTTCTGCTTTTCCGCTTGATGTGGCCGTTGAATTGCAGCCGGCATGGGAAGACGTTGCTAAAGTACCAATGTCTAGCCGGCGTCGGAGCCAAAAGTCAAACATGCAGAGTCAAATTACACAGGGCAATCATGTCACGGCAGCGGCAGCGACAGGGCTGCTGAGTCAAACAGGGATGCCCCACCATACCCCGCGTGTCACTTCTTTACCCAGCAAGTGCCTCAACCGTCGCAACAGAATTTTCCCCGCCGACCCCGACCGGATTGCGAATTGGAATCGTTTCCTTGCCATTATTGGCATTCTTCGAACATGGCAACTATCATTTTGGGTTCGCAATGGGGTATGTGCCACTTTGGGGTGGAATTGTCTCGAGAGGTGGACTGCTAATCCGCGATTCGGCGACCAGGCGACGAGGGCAAGGGAAAGCTGAGTGATATTCTTTGCCAACAGGCGCGCGTTTGCGCCCGCGCCGCCGGCGGTCATAACGCGGGCCACTCTGTCGTGTAAGCCCGCAGACATAGGGAATATTGAGGTTATGATACTAATTGACGACATCTGCAGTGCCAATGGCGTTTCCTACGAGTAGGAGCCCTGTCCGATCTCCCTACCCGCCGATTCGGCGATTGACTCACGCTTCTCACCAGTTTCCACCTCCTGCCGTCAGGCCTCGTTAATCCGGACTGCATCAACTTGATCGGCTCCGGTGTCGTCTTCAACGTTCAAGCCTTTTTCAAGGAACTGGCGGCCCTCGAGGAGAAGGGGCTAAAACACGCCCGCAAGAACCTCCTGGTCAGCGACCGCGCTCAGGTCAACCTAGAACTGCACGCCCGTGTCGATGGTCTGGAGGAAAAGGAGCTCGCGGGCAACAAGATTGGCACAACCGGCAGGGGTATTGGCCCCTCGTATTCGAACAAGGCGGCCAGGAATGGGATCCGCGTCCACGAGATATTCGACCAGGAGCATTTCGAGGCGAAATTGCGGAAGTTGGCTGCCGGTTACAAGAAGCGCTTTGGTGAACTGCTAGAGTACGATGTCGAGGAGGAGATTGCACGCTTCCGCGAGTACCGCGAGAGGCTACCGGAATTTGTTGTCGACGCCGTCAGCTACATGCACTCTGCACAAGAGCGCGGTTACAATATTTTGATCGAGGGTGCGAATGCCTTGATGCTGGACATTGACTATGGTACGGCTGCCCTTGTCGTGAGGTTAGAGAAATAACTGACAGTAAACCATGCAGGCACATACCCCTTCGTCACAAGCAGCAATACCGGACTGGGCGGCGTCATCACCGGACTGGCAATCAACCCCAGGAAAATCAAGTAGGTCTCGCAGATGGGCATATACACAAAGCTACCGGCTAACAATTATTGTCTGTGCAGGGAAATTATTGGGTAGGTTCCCTTGCTATCTGTCCTGTATAAGTGCGTCGGCATCGCTAATCTAGTCTTCAGAGTTGCGAAGGCCTACACGGTATGTGTATCTTCTCCCTCGCCTGAACTTACAGTCTGCGACTGGGCGCCACTGACTGGAACCAGACAAGGGTAGGCGAGGGCATCTTCAAGACAGAGGACGTTGGCGAAGATGGCCAGAAACTGCAGCAGATCGGTCGCGAATGGGGTGTATCTACCGGCAGGAAACGTAGGTGCGGATGGCTTGACCTCGTGGTGCTTAAGTACTCGGCATCGGTCAACTACTACACGGCTTGGAACCTGACGAGTAAGTTGAATCATCAGTTAGCCCCTTTCTGTTCTGATGAGATACTGAAAATGATTAGAGCTTGACGTCCTCGACACCTTCCCCATCATCAAGGTTGCCGTCGCATACAAAGACCCTCAGACGGGGCAGGAGCTTGACTACTTCCCTGCAGATCTTGGATACCTCGAGAAGTGCGAAGTCGTCTACAAGGAATTTGAGGGGTGGCAAAAGGCCACCACAGCGGTGAAGAAATTTGTAAGTCGACAGCGACAGTCGGGGACTATGGCCCTCGCTAATGCCCTATAGGAGGACCTGCCATCGCAAGCACAAGTTTATGTCAGGTTCATTGAGGAGTACACGGGCGTGCCCGTGAAGTGGATTGGCACAGGCCGTAAGAAACCCAGCTCGTTGTCTTCCAGCCCTTTCTGGCAATCATGGGTGTCGAGATCGACGATACTGACATGGAGTGCTGCAGCATCGCGGGATGACATGATCTATCTATGAACATGCTGCCCTCTTCCTAGAATAGTGATAAATCAGGGGGTTGTAGCTGTTTCTACGGCAAGCAGCTCGACTACTGGCGTTTCGTGGGGTTTGCCTACGGCTTGCGGGATCGGCTCGCAAATCCCTTCACATCTAGCCCAATCCCTCGACATCGCAGGGCAAATGTTTGCTCCAGCATTCCGCCAGCTAGCGATGACCGGCGTGATCGAGGATTGGCATTTCGGCCGCCAAACGATATGCTATCTACGATAGATTTGTTCTCGGGGCTGCGTGGGGTCCCGGAGGATCTGGAAAGAACTTAGAACGGCCTTCGACTATGAGCGAAACATAAACATCATAGATTTACCGTCTAATCTAAATGTGCATTTTCAAACGACGCAACCAAGCCGATAGGAGGAGAAATGGCAGACTTCATCAACCTTCCAGAGGTTTGTATCTTTCACGCTCACCCTAACCCTTCCGACATAGCTTGCCCACATTCACCACAATGATCTGTCAGCTGGCAACAGGTGACTTCGTCTTCGATCTGTTGCCTTTGTTTACTCCATCCTCAGCTCAAAATTTTCCACCCAGCTTGATCTTTTTAAAAGTGCATCAGAGTCAGACATCTTCCTAGGCTTCATCACAGCAGTGGTCAACTATCCAACCATGCGCCTAAGCTCCGCTTACGGCGGCTTGCGGACGACATAAGCAGTCGTCTGCATATTCCTTTCAATTGCTGCGGTACGGATACGGTTTGTTCTCATGCTCGTATGCTCGTTTTCAACTCTTGGATCTTGGACCCAAGGATGAAGGAAGGCTGCTGTAAACCTTTCTCCCAGCCTTCGTACCGCATATCAGAGCCCTTCCATTGGTTATACCTATTCCCATATCTATGCCAGCATGTCTTGCTGTCTCCTGCCTGATTCGTTCAGCCATCACTCCGCCGCGGCTGTTCTTGAGCCAGGATGCGCCCGACTCTTCACGGGTCGGAGCGTATACAGACAAGAGCAAGGGATACTTCTACGGAGTATTCCTGCAATGTTTTTTGAGTACGGGACCTCCTTTCTTGTTCTTTCAATGGAGGCTCTCGTAATTTACCGGTTGCAACATCTCTTCTTTCTTTCTCATCTCCATGTCAAGCGTCATGAGGCGTGGCAGTTTTTAGGTATCTCTCCGAAGAGCAACTCCCGACGGGAGTCATAAGAACGATCCTCTTTTCTTTTTCCGCAAGGACTTCCAAGCAGCCCATGTATGTATATACAATGACCATAAACCAAGGCACCAAGAACGCCGGTTCCCATGCAGACAGATTTTGAACACCCTTAGAAAACGACCAACCCAACCGCCATAAACACAAGCAGCGCCACGGTCCTTAACCCGGGCGGAGGTCCATCCATCAACCTCGACTCCGGTCTGACCCTGACAGCAGCACCAATCCCAGCAGCAGCCGAAGACGACGAGGCAGCCCGCTGGCCCGACGTGTCGCGGCCCGTGGCGACGATACCATTAACCCGATCGGCCGTGTCGATGGACGGACCCCGGTCGTAGAAATCCACCAGCACAAACACGGGCTTGACCCCCCACTGGGCGGCACAGGTCTGGGCGTGCAGGCCCAGGGCGCCCGTTTCGGACGTCGACGGGCTGTTGGTGGTGTCAATGTTGCCGACGTTGGGGATCAGGATGTCGGCCGTGACGGCCGTGTAGGCGAAGTGGTTGAGCAGAGGAAGCAGGCCGGCGCGCACGGCCGACGTCGCTGAACCCGCCGACGAAGGCCGGTCGAGGGCGCAGCCGAACCCGCTGAGGGAGGTTACGTTGAAAGGTGTCTCGAACACGTGCGAGAACTCGGGGAGGAGGTAGGGGTATTGTGTGGCTGTGGTGTCGATAGAGGCGATGAAGGTCACCAGCCGCGTGCCGGCCACGATCATTTCCTGCAGCGTCGGCCAGCCGGAACCGGACGGGACGAAGCCGTAGGCGGAGATGCCTGAGGCTTCAAAGGCGGCGCCGAACGAAGCGGCCGGCTGGCTATCTGCGTTGACCAGCAGGAGGGTGACGACGTCGTTTGGGTGCGTGTCAAGCCAGTATTTGATCTTGGAGAGCCAGGTCTCGAGGGTCCCGGCGTCGAGCAGCTCGCACAGGGTGTGGCAGAGACGGAGGGTGCCGTTGGAGAGGTGCACCTGAGCTTGAAGCAGGCGAAGACCCGCCGACAGGGCGACGGTGGCGTTGTAGAATTGGTTCCCGGCCAAGCTGTTGCCTGTGCTGGCGTCACGGAGGAAGGCGCTGTTATGGGCACCCATGTGGGTGATGTTGCTGTATGCGCGGGAACATAACGCTGGCGAATTGTTGCAGGCCACTGTGGCTGTTGAGGTGCTCGAGGGTAGCGGAGTAGCTATTGTTGTTGTTCCAGGGGTAGCAGCCTGTGGACTTGGAAGCACGGCTGGTGTTAGTGTCAAGAGGGCTATGAAAACGTGCAGGAGTGATGGGGCCATGATAGTAGATCATAGGAGTGGTGCTGCCGGAGTGCCTAGTGCCAGGAGGGAGGAGGCGAATGCAACGGCCCGTACAGATCGAGCGTGCGGTTCCCGGGTACTTAGGTAATGAAGTCAAACCGGGGAAGAAAGGAAAGAAAAGAAACATGGAAGTTTAGAGCCATGGCAACGACGACGGACTGCACAGCTGGATATACTAGCGTGGCACGAGGTAGACAAGTACCGGTGCTCCAGAGGTGCATCCGCGCGGTAATTCCCGTCCATGTACGTGGCTAGGATCTGCAAGCGCAGCTACACCAGCCCTCTGTAGAGCGGCTAGCAGAGCTCTTTCCCCGGCTGGGATTCAAAGGCAGGATGAAGGCGTCTCAGAGTTGGGCCCGCTTGGGTTGCTCGGGTCCAGGGTTCGTACTCGGCAGCTGCGCCTCAACCACTGACGACGCACATCGGCTGTTTCGGGACACGACATGCATGCGCTTGCTCCTTTGTGTGGTTGCTGGCTGTCCGGTGGCTGCGGTTCGGCCGAGATCTTTTGCATTTCCCGGGGCACCGAATACCGACCCGACACCCCCGACTTGGGATGAAGAGGGTTGGATGAACGAAGAACGACGTGCACGTAGGACAAAATGGGATACAGCTCTGTTCATTTGATGCAGTACATACATCCGGGCGGGTGCTCAAAACTTAATTTGAATTGAGAATCTTGATTCCTCTCTAATCACAAATCATATCTTCCCAACGTTTGATGGACACGGGGAACAAACTGGCAGAATAAGAAGTGCTGCTCGCCTCCAGGGGCCGAGACGCGCCTGCAGTCCAGCAAGGCTGAAGTCTTAACCCCTGGCCCCTGGCCCCACGGCTTTCCCTTATCCGGCTTAGTGGCCTGCGATCCACTGCCGGTAACGTTAACGGCCGTTTCAAAGCCGGACCCTGATCCTGAGAAGTACCTTCGTACCGGGAGGACAAGACTATAGCTACGGATACATAAGGTAGGTACCTACTCTAGGTACCTGTATGGACGCCTATTGTTGAAAGCAAGCAGCGGCTGGTATAAGAAGATCAAGGAGATTGAAGAAAATTTAGTGTCAACCAGAAGTGGAGGTCAAATGTGGCACTACCCGTTGGCCCGAGGTTCTTCCATTAAGGAGCCACTGTTAAGACAGTTGGCTACAAAATCCAGGGACGGGACAAAATTAGGGACACATCAGGATTTGGTGCA